>NW_010109127.1:0-11686 GCF_000699245.1 Pterocles gutturalis
CATTCTGTGATTCTGTGATTCTGTGGGTTCTCCTGAGAGCAGAGTAGAGGGGGAGCAGCACCTCCCTCGACCTGCTGGTCACACTTCTTTTGATGCAGCCCAGTTTAGGGTTGGCTTTCTGGGCTGCAAGTGAGCATTACTGGCTCATGTCCAGCTTTTCATCCAACAGTACCCCTAAGTCCTTCTCAGCAGGGCTGCTCTCAACCCCTTCATCTCTCAGCCTGTATTGATACTCAGACCTTGCATTTGGCCTTGGTGAACATCATGAGGTTCACATGCACCCACTTTTCAAGCTTGTGCAGTTCCCTCTGGATGGCATCCCTTCCCTCCAGTAGGTCGACCACACCACACAGCTTTCTGTCATCTGCAAACTTTCTGAGAGTGCTTGTGTCTGTGTATAGATGCATGTGTACATATATACACATATCTGTACGTGAGTGTATATATATATGTATAAACACCAAACACACACATACATATGCACACAGAAAAATTGAGACAACTCAGTTTTGTCTTGAGATATCAGCATACAAGAAGCTCAACAGGACGGACTCTAATAATGGAGAAGGAGGGACAACTTTCTCTATCATCCCCATCCATACAGTTGATTATTTACCTAGAGATTGTATGGCAGAAATTTGAATGAAGTTACTTCTTCTGAATCCTTCACTAATCAGACACGAAGGCTGTTCTGTTACTGAGTATGTTACTATCTGCTGACATGCAAGTTTTGAATGGATGGCAAAGTACATAAAGAGTCACATTAGATATTTATAATGAGAATAAATCATCCTGGGCTGTTTAAAGCAGAAATCTAGTGCAATCATAAGTTCTTTCAAAGAGTCTCGAGAACAAGAGATCTGGAAGACAATGTATTCATTTACCACTGTCTTCAGAAGTGTGTCGAACCATTAGCAATGCTTTCATGGGAACAAAGCTCTGATGTGCCTCACAAAGATTGCTAGTGGGTCTAGACTGCTCAGTCAGGAAGAATAATATTATTTCCCCACAAGAAGAATCTTTTGTCACACTCTCCTCATGTTGAAGTATGAAAATAAAGTATTCCAGCAAACAGTTTGTTTCTGGCTGTCTCTTCAGGCTGAATTGTGCCTTTATTGGATCACTGACAATCATTTCTGACCTGAAGAGAGACCATTCAGGAAATTACTCCAATATAAGCTTTTCAGATGGAGGTGAAAGTACTTTGACATTTACATCAGCAGCCAGCTCATCATGTCAATTTTTCTGGCTTGCAAACAGCTATGCAATCAAAGGGACCATCTCTGCAGTCGTCAGGATGTGACTTGTCAGCTTGTCTTTCTCTAGAACATACTTGTGATCTGTGTGAACCTCCACTTTATAACTAAAGACATCATTTTGAATTTCAATAGCAAGCACTCGTCTCACACACAGCTTCATTCAGTTGGTGTCAAAGTTCTTGAATAGTAAATGATAACCCATCTGGTTATGTGTAGCAGAGATTGACTCCAATGCCATAGACTAGAACATCATAAACGATAATCAACAGTGTCTCTTTGTCGTAGTGGATGAGTGGAATTGGATGTCAGTCACTTAGTCATGCTTTTGAAATGTACTTTGTGCCAGAAAGTCCATTTCCATGGAACTATCTTGTCAAAGAAGCACAGAGAGTTTTGGTAATCATTGCTGCTTTTCATGGCAGGGAGCTGTAGCAGAAGTTCCAAAGAATATCTTGAGACCTTTTCTATGTTTTGACTGAGACAAATTAAAAATTGTCTTCACTTTGTGCTGTGAAATATTTATGTATCTATTTAGGCTCTTCCTATGACTGCAGTACCTATGAAGGTGATAATCCCTTTGTCCCTCCTCTGCTTTCACTGTTGGTGTGGCCCTCCATGGGCTGCAGAGGGACAAGCTCCATCACCATGGTCTTCTCCATGGCTGCATGGAAATCTCTGCTCCGTCACCTGGACCACCTCCTTCCACTCCTTCTCCACTAATCTGGACTGTTTCACATTTTCCTCACTCCTCTCTCTTGCAGCTGCTGTGCAGTGTTTTTACATTTCCTTAAATATGTTATCACAGAGGTGCCAGCAGCATCGCTGATAGGCTCAACTTTGGCTAGTGGTGAGTCTGTTTTGGAGTCATCTGGAACTGATTCTGCCTGACATGGGGGCAGCCCCTGGTGTCTTCTCACAAAAGCCACTTCTGCTTACCATCCACTACCAAAACCTTGCCACATAAACCCGATACATGTATCTATCTGCGCTTTTGTAAAACTTTTGTTCTTGTTCAGCAGCTGTGACAAGGTTTCCACATGACCTCCTACTCTTGGCTGCAGTTCAATGATTGACATTTTATTGCCACTGTTTATCCTGAAACTTCAGCAGATGATTGCCATTCTTGTGATCAGAAATTGCAGTTGTGGTTGTGTAACAGAACGCATAGTACTGAAGTTCATCAAGTGAACATAATTCCTTGTGTTACCTGACCACACAAACAATCGCACACAGGTAGGACCACCTGCTTTTGTCTGCCTGGTATTAATTAAATAGAGTGAAAGAGAGAGAAGATGTGATGTCAATTATTTCTGCATCAGTAAGAAATAACCTCCTATGTGCAATTTGCACTGTGCAAAACGAGTGCAGTAATGAAGTGTCCTTGAGCAAATACAGCATGTACTCTCACAGGACATAAAGTGGAGACTGATGTGCTACCATTAGAGAAGTACAAAAACATAGTTAAAGGCATGCACTGCAAAACAGATGTCTTTCCTCTTCTCCTTGCTTCCTAAGTAACTTCCCAATATACAGCTCACTTACGTGTAGTCACTGTAACCTCTATAAAATAGTCTTCCAGCACCATGTTTACCCGGTAAAAGAAAGTTAAACTAATAAAACAACAGCATCTCTAGAATACTAAAAAGTTTTTAAACTTTGAAGCTGTTTGTTGGTTTGTTTTGTTTTTTGTTTTTGGTTTTTTTTTCCTCCAGTCGTATGAGAACAGTTTTCTTTACTGAACAACGATTTTTTTTCAATAAGCCTATTCAAAAAGTAGAAGGAATTGGTGGGAAGTCTTCAGAAGTTCTTTACATCCAGTTACCACTTGACTGAAAGATTTTCACTGACACTCCTAGACTTATACCTGATGGATTGTACAAATATTTAAGTCAGGGAACCAAGTAGGCATTTTTGTACTCGCACAGACATGAACACTGGCTCCATGTGTTAGAAATACCTACCATGTAGTATATTTAAAACATATCTCAGTATTTCAGATGCCTTTTCATCAATAATATTTTTTTCAAGTAACAAAATTGTGTGTTTTTCCCTCTGAAGGTTGATATTTCAGTACGTTTTAATTCTTTTGTAGAAAAATTTGAGAAAGTAGATATGCAGAGACATATAAGACTAAAACTTAATTAAACCAAAACTAAATTAAAATTTTAATTGTGAAATTTAATTTAATATCACAGATGTCTAAAGTATTCACAGGATCATTCTAAGTGACTATTTGATCTGTGGTTCATGTCATGTAGGTCAGCAATGCTAAAAGTATTTTTTGTGTATTTTGTGAGCAATTGAAAACAGCAGTTAGTGCACCAATAATTGCTAAAGTGAATTACCTGCATACACTTCTCTATGGGCTAGAGCAAAAGCAAATAGAAACCACTCAGTGCCAGCAAAACTTGATGTGACCTCAAAATCTAAAAAGTGCTATATGGCCACATTTTAAAAATGCATAGTTTTTCTAGAACACGAGTTCAATATTTTATCTCTGTTTGTCCAGTAATACTGGATAACCAGCTCAGATCAGAATGCTGGCAATCCGTCTTGTATCACATGGATAAAATATAGCTAGTTCTGAGGATCATTTTTTCCAATTAAGTTTTACTTACATAAAAGTCATTCCAGCAGACAGACAGAGTTTGTCAGTTTCTCAGTCAAACACCTTAGTGGCTGCCCTTCCCAGTCTTCCCTGAGACCAAGGCCCATACCTGCAATGAGTAAAAGTAGCTGCAGCTATAATAGTTTTATATAAATTGCATCTGTAGTGTTCAAAAGTAAACCAGATTGTAATTTTTCATAAACATTAGTTAAAGTACATTTTAGATGTTTTCTCTCATGCGACTTAATAAGGTAGATATAGGAAAGGGAAGTTAATGATAGAGTGGTACTTGTCAACTGGCTTAAAGTGTAGGGAGACATAAATTTTTGGTAAAAATACATAGTGCTTGACCTTAGACCTGATTGCTTGAAGACATAGTTGGGTAGACCTCAGTGTTCATCCTGTACCTAGATATATACAATTTTAGGACTATATTATGCTGGGTATTGATGGAGCAATACCTAATTTCAGTTTTATCTCCAAATGCGTATAGTATGCATTGTGAATGCAGAGCTAGAACATTTGCTCTCATTTCCGACAGAAGGAGGCTATGCCAACCATGGAAATAATCATTATTCCTAAGTATACAGAAATGCCATAAGACCAGTGAAAGAAGTCAGCATGTACCAAAAAGATACATTCAATGAAAACAAGAGGAAGGGAAGGAAGGAAGGAAGGAAGGAAGGAAGGAAGGAAGGAAGGAAGGAAGGAAAATATACAATAAAGACTGCATAAAAAGCTTATTAGAAAAAACTGTCCAAGCATATACTCTTTTTAAAATTTATGCCATAATTAATATGAATGTTTGGGCATACCTATGTTCTAAGGTATGTGTTTTGCAATTCTGGTTTGTAAGAAAGAAGAAAGTACAGCAATCAAGGGAAAGTTGAACTGATTAAAATAACTTGCTACTCCTGTTAGTTGACAACTGGCAATTTGGAGGAAAAATCATTCTATTCAAATAACAGACTAATGAATTTTGAAAGTATTTTAAGCTCTTCAAAACATTTTATTTGATAGAACTATTTCAAAATGTGATAGAACTCTTTTAATTTAAAGCAAATTAAATTGACTTTTTAAATAATAAACCTATTTCATAATTACAAAATATATAATCAGTATATGAGAAGTCTCAATGTGGCTGAGTCTATATGTATTGTAACAATAATCCAGAAATGTTAATCTATCATTTCCAGTAAATTTGCATGCCTCACCTCCCAACTAATAAGCATGTATGAAATATGGAGGGGAAGACAACTGCAGAGAAACTACTGGTGACTGACACACAATGTGTGTTTACTCAGTCAAAAATTAGCAAAGTGTTCAGTGAAGGCTCTTACGTCAAAACAGGCTCAAAGGAAAAGTCCATGGTCTGGCTGAAAGAAATAGCACAATTCACTTTTTGGTGGAGTCAGAAGCTTCCTGTTTGTAAGGACATGTATTCCTGAGCTCAAACTAATGTGTCCCACTATCTTTATTTCTGTATAATGCAGTGTTATGAGGTCTTTCTGTTCCAGACAAGTCTCATTCAGTTCCACCCATTTAGAAGCAGGCAGAAATAGAAGTCTGCTTAGCAACATCAGTTAGCTGAGCTGTTCTGCTCCCTAAACTCCTGCTCATGTCTCTTGACACTCTGGCAGATGCATTTTTAATTGGTATTTAGTAACAACAGACATTAAGTCAAGGTTTTATATTTGTCAAAAGGCTTTCTGAAATTTTACAATACCTTGTCTCCTCAACTATAGTTACAGCTTTGTCAATCTGTGAAATTAAAGTACAAGTTAATTTACATCTCAACAAGTGTGTTAAAACTTTTGCAAAAATATCTTTGTAACTCAGCTTTAATTTTGTCCAAACTGTTGCACAGAGCAATATAATCAGTCAGGAGATGCTGTAAAACTAGTTGACACATTTTTGAAATGTGAAAAGGAAATAAACTCTCTGTGCCTTATGGGAGGTGAAGTATGTATCAGTACAAAGGGACACTGCAAAAATAATGTGAGGATTTAAGTCAATACTAGACAAAAGCAGGTGATGCGAGTGAGAGAGAGCACAGAACTCAGTAAATAGGCGTCCAGACAGGCCACACATGCTAGAAATTATTTCTGTTACTGAAAAGGGTGTCTGTGTTTCTGTCTCTCTCTATATATCCAGCAGCTTCCTAGATGACAAGAAACTGTAAAATAGAATTGGAGGAAAAGGCAGTACACATATTTAAGCCAGCAAGATAAAAGTATGTAAAAAAACCCCATGCAAATAAAGAGAAAATTTATATGAGAAAAAGTGAGTTATTAAAAATTAATGAAAATAATTGTAAAAGGACAGTTACTTACATGGTTAAGATGTCAAATATAAATTTTAAATTAGTAGTTAACAAGAAAAAAATAAGGAACGTGTTTTGCAAGTCCTGGAAAGCTCAGAAAAAAAATTTCAAAGAAGAGTAATGTAAATGATTAAAAGGATGAATGGACTTACTTATTGGAAAAGATTAAAAAGAGAAATACAAATAGTTTAGTGATGTAATCAGGTTAGGGAGGAGACAAGGACACAATAAACAACTACAAACATCTGAAGACAGTAAACACCAAGGAAGAAGAGGAATAATTTAGCCTCATACAAGAGAGTATAATCAGAAGTAAAGGAATTAAAAATAAAAGGAAAAAAAAATACACTGAGCAGCAGAAAAAAATTCCTAGTGCATAAGATGAAAAAAGGTGGAAGTGGTGAGAGTCCAAGGGTAAGTAGATAAAAGGATTGGAAAATACAACAAAACAACAATAAAAAGGTAAAAAGATAGTTCTAAAGGATTGCATGAAACTGACCACAAAATTTGCATTCCATGGACATTGTTTACCTTCTAAAAACAATACATTTTTTTAAATAACTGGAAAGATTCTTTCAGAGATAATTCTCTCTACTGTGTAAGTTTTTATCAGATTTTGTAATCTCACTGAACCTTTGTGGACAGTTTGGTGTGGAAAGCCCTCTGGGAGAATTAAGAAAGCTTCTTGTACAATCACAGTGAACATCTTCGAGGCATGACAAGTCCAGAGAGCACATGTGCAAGGGTCAGTTTTATTCTCAAAATCACAGAGGAAGCGATGAGCAGGAGGAGATACTGGAGGCTCAAAGCTTGACCTTCATCTTGCTTAGCAGTAGAAGTTAAAGCTTTATGGAGAGGCAGTGTCAGCCATTCAGGTTAGGATTCTGTTGTTGCTTGACTAGATGTACTCCACATTTGTTCTGTGACTCTTTCCTTTATAGCTTATCTTCCTGTCTATTTCTTACGAAGTTCAGACTCTGTCAGAATCCCTGTTGTTTTCTTTCACAGGTCTTCTCCCTTCCCTGTCTTCTTGCCTCTCCCCACAAATAATTTCCTGAAAGTTTCCCTTTTCTTTCTTTACAAGCTCACTCACCTCTCTCTGCCTCCTTTCCACCATTACTTCCCATTATAGTCCTTGCTCCTGCCTCTATTCTTTCCTCCATCTCCCTTAACATTCCTACTGCTGTTCCAACAGTGATGTGAAATAAATATCTCAGTCCTGCACTCCCTCCCCTGGGCCTCCTTCTCCTTCCTACCTTCCAAATTTCTTCATGCAAAGACAAGCTCTTGTGGCAGGAGAAGAGAGGCCAGTGCATATTTTTTTTTTCTATGTTGTATGTAGGAATACAGTACCAACCTATATAATTTCTAGTACAATTTTAAAAAGTAAATAAAATATTCAAAAGGCAAGCCACAGGTCAAATTTTAAACTGCAGTTTTCCAGTTTCTTTTCTGATTTTCACAAGAACAAGATATGTCCTGAGACATGAGTTTTAACTAAAGAACAAATAGAGTAGCTCAGTTATTAGAGGATAGTCATGCACTGGCATGGGGCTGAACTCTAATCTGTCTTTCTGTCTTTAGCTTCTGTTCCCAAGACATTTGATCCAATGGTAAAGGCAGCCAAGTACATTCCTAGTTCCCCAATGACCTTAATCAATCCTGATGCTCCTTTTCCTAACTAGTGGAGGTTGTTATACTGTCTATCACTATTCAGACTTGCATTTATATTTTAAAAGCATCCTAGGCTGTAGTGCTTTTGAAAATTTAATGCCCACATTTACTGCTTATCTTCCTATTGAGAAATTTAAAGCATAAAATACAAAGAGATGTACAAAAGTAAAATTAATCACAAGTGTAAAGATACCTTTTCACCTCTCTAGGTACAGAAGGGTGTTTTTTTTCTACCTGTTTTCAGGTGTACTGTAATACTTATCACAGATTTGAGAATTATACATGGTAACTTTTTCAAAAAATTACATACGTTGTTAAGGTTGATTTGTTAGTTGATGATAATATCATTTTTTTAACAACCTTTAAAATAAAGAACATCTTCCAGACTCCCTGACTAGCTTCACTGTCAAAGAGCCCACACTGGCCTTGATATGTTACATAAAAGAACTAGAGTACCTTATGAAAGGACCCTAAAAGATTATGTCCGTTCCCTTAGTCTGCAAAACTGGAAAATACCTGTAAGAATGCCTAACAGAATAATTATGTACAAGTCTCTCAAATTTGTTTCAAGTACCACAGTTGTAAGTTCTTTCCTTGAAACTCTGCTTTGAGTACTGTAGCTTTACAAGATCCTTACCCCGAGCGTCACTGAAACCCTCAGGGAAAAAGACACTGTAAAAGTAGTCCCTGAAGTCACTTGCTTCTGAAAATTATACTCAATGTATATAATCCAAATGGTCACAATTTTTTTGCTTTTGTCTCAAATTACAAGTCCAAATTAAAAATAATCTTGTGAGTTTCCTGGTTCAAGTGCTGTGACTCAGTTATTACTCTAAAGATCCTGCACTTGTAGCTCAGAAGTGGTTAGCTTTAGCCTAAGAAAAACAAAGTATGCTCATGTGTTCTTTTGAAGGAGTGACTGTTGTGGAATTATACTGAAATATCTATACATGCATAAGTGTATATGGAAGTGATTTTCTCTATGTTGAAAATAATTTTTAAAAATTGCTTTATTTACATTTTCATTTTTTAATTAGCGTTCTTGATTGATGAGAAATTATGAACAGAAACAATATTAAGAAATCCCCCTATCCTAAAATCCTCTGGTTCTGTTGAAGATTTTAATACTTGTTTTCTTGTCAATTTCCCAGTCTGTCATTTTCTGGCAGCTCAAGTAACCCTTTTTACATGTTGCTCTTGATTAGATGACTAATAGATGACTCACAATGTGTGTTGGAATGAAAGTGATTTTTCAAGCTGTGGGCTATTTATACAATTTGAATTTCTCTTGAGTTGATTAGTACAGGTCCATTTGGGAACATTAATTTTTTTTTTTTTAGTGGTAGCTTAAGATCAGAATATAAGGCATGATGACAAGTCTCACATCTCTTGAAATTCTATTTACTTACTAAGAGATGTCTTTATATTCTCTTTTGACTGGACACATTAACAGATCACAGGTCATGTGCTGAAGGAAATACTGCTGTGAAGTGCCACACACCTGTTTGCTTTGATTTGACACTTTGAACGTAGTGAACTGTGAATAGAGTTATCAACATCAGCCAGTCCATCTGAACCCAGATAGCTTTTGTAATCATCTGCGAATAATCTGGCTGTAGTACAATGAAATGTTGGACTGAATCTTCAAATAAACTAAATAGTAAATTCCAGCAAAGTGGTATGGAGGAAGCAGAAGTTGGGTATTATTTATTTATAATAACATAGCAGATTTCTTTTTTCTTTTTTTTCTTCTTTTTTTTTTTGTTTTGTTTTTTGTTTTCCTGTTGGGAATGCACTTAAATATTAGTCAAATTCTTACAGCTTCGTTCTCATTACGAGTTATACATCCCTATGCTCTCAGGAATATCCGCTAAATGTACACTGTGTAACTGAATATATGCTCTGCGTTATCAGGCAGTTCCGTGACATTCTATCTCCATAAGCCAGGTCAGAAAGTGAGTGCTAATAAAAGTGTTTCTTCACTGAACCACAACATTAATCTCTGGACTAGTACATTTTAGACATTTATGTTTCCATCAGTATGACTCTGATTTGTTCAGGGTCACACCCGCTTGTGTCATATGGATCAGAGCACATTCTGAGGACACAAATTATATCTTAAAAGACTCTTAACCATCTCAAAAGATTTTTTCAGCTTTGGACTAAGCCTTCCAGAAGTCTCCTCTGCTGCAGGCAATACAGAAAAGTTAGAAAAACAAAAACCTTTCCACTACCCTGATAGTTCTCAGCTGTTGCAATGGCCTCTTTGAAAGGCTTCTTAGAACAAATTCTTTATGCCTGATAAAGATATAAGAGTAGTTGCAGAATCCAGAGGACAGAATGTCAGTTTAAAGCTGCTTTTAGCTAAATACCTCTCAGATCTCCTGCCAACCATTTCTTTCTGGGACCAGCAGATAGCAGGAGCTACATGTTGTTGCTCTCTCCCTTTTCGTATTTTTGAGGTAGTAGCAGGAAGGCTAGAACATGTCAGAATCTATGAGTGGCTGCCACTACCTGACCTTTTTTATCCAGTGTTTTCTAATAAGTAAAGAATTAGCACCCAAAGAGTAACAGTTTGTAATTTCCTGTCTTAACTGTGATATGAGTATTACCCTTTTGAACTCTATCATTACCCTCTTACTCATCTGAAAATGATACATAAAATTAGAATCAGTAGCTGAGAATATAATTTGTTCCATTCAAGCCATAGAAAAAGAAAAAAAAAAAAATCCAGTAAGAGAGCTTGCGTTTTCAGACAGCAAATTTCAGGAATGTGCTGCATTCAGTGAACTCCAGATCTACCTAAATAAAAGCTTTGGCTGTCCCAAATCAGTGACAAAGAGTTAGCCAACATGATACATATTTGAAAATCCTTCTTTCCATGTCCTTATAGAATTAAGCTGACATGACAGAAAACATACCATGATAGCAAAAATTTATGCTTGTGTGTGATATGTATGTTCTCTCAGATACCAGGTCCCATCCCAGTGGTAATAAGGTCTTAATTTTGAAGCAGACTAATATAAAAATGGCCATTGTTTTTTTTCCCCCAGTATTTCACGCTTATCCTTCATGCTTCTATTAACCAGTCTGATTTGTTAGTTGATGTTTCTTTTCACTGAAAAGGTTTAACTTTGTTTAAGCATTCATTTTGCTCAAAGTTTAAGTCTTCTTAACCTTAAAACATCTAATGTAATATTTAAAAGACTTTTTCAATCTTTTTGCCCCCATACAAACTTTCACCACGTCTTGGTCCTCTCCTGCTATTCACAGAGTTGGACAAATGTACAGCTGAGAGGGATCTGAAGAATTCAGGTTACCCAGACTTTGGCCAGGAGCCAGAAACAAATAGTTATATTGTGCTGGGGAATCTGTGCTTTTGAAACAGACTGACAAATGCATTGATGCTCTTAGTAGCTCAGTTTTCAGGTATCTTTCTTCAGTCAGGAACCTCTTGCAAGACAACAGAACCACAGTGAATTTCATGGACTGTCTGATTTATCTTGAGACTTCTCTTATAATCCTCCAAAAATCGTAAAGCATTTTCATATTGCTTTAAGAAATGGTTCTCTTTCCTCTGTTCTGGTATTCAAGAATCCTAATAAATAAACAAACAAACAAATTGCAAATGGTAAAATTAAACTATGTACTCTTTTGTGGTAGGTTGACTTTATCTAACCTCTAGGTGCCCACCAAGCCTCTCTATTACTTTGCCTCCACAACAGGACCAGGGGAGAAAATATGACTAAAAGCCGGTGGGTCAAGATAAGAACAGGGAGATCAATCAGCAGTTACCATTGTTGCACAGCATTTTACACTCTT
>NW_010109127.1:11717-12782 GCF_000699245.1 Pterocles gutturalis
TATGTTATTGCAGAGGTGTTACAGACATCACTGATGGGCTCAGCATTGGCCAGTAGTGGGACTGTCTTGGAGTGGGCTGGAACTGGCCCTGTCCAGCATGTGGGCAGCTTCTGTCATCTTCTCGCAGGGAAGCCACCCCTGCAGCACCTCACACCTTGCTACATAAACTCAATATGTCTTTAAAAAAAAAATAATAAATCATCTAACCAGATGCGTAGCTGGTGTAAATCATCAGTTTCAGCAGAAGAAGCAAGGTCTGGTGTATGGATAGAGTGTAAGTGTATATGTAATAAGCTTCACACAGATTAGCTACTAGTAGTTTGATATGGTATCAAGCCCTATGTCAAACATCTTCAGGAGGGTATACTGTAATGAGCCCCAGAAATCAGTACTCCAACTTACCTCTCTGGCCAGTCATCACAATCCAAACTATGCATCGAGAGGGCCAGAAATAAGGCAAGAAAAGGAATAAAATCCTGGTCACTCTCTTGGAAGAAAACTTAACTTTTTCAGCCGGGTAAGGAAGAACCCACAGAATTCAGTGCTCTAAACAGGTAATAAAATCACAGCTTTTGTAGGCAACTGTTGTTGTTGTAACATGAGAGACTTCTTGGCAGGGTGTTTTAGTTTAAAAACTAAAGCATAGCAGTCAAAAATTAAAGATCAAGACAAGATTTAAAAGCATCCAGAGCAAGGAAGAGAAAAATGCCTCTCACATAAACATGCCCAACTGGATATTTAGGGATTCTAGAAGAGTTTGGGATTGTTACTTCATAATTCTGGGATACATTATCCAGAAGCATTTTGAAATCAGTTTACCTCAGCAATACATGATATATACACACCACTGGCATTTTTTGCTATGCTGTAAATATTTATGAAGATTATACTACATATTTAAAGTACAGGAACAACATCCACAAAAATGTTTCATCATTTTTATATCATGAGTATACCTACAGTAGCCTCTTTCACTAAAATATTTTTTTATTATTGTAAGATTTTAATTAATTGTGAATTAATGGAATAATAAAAATAACAATAATTATTTTTATTATAATTATA
>NW_010109128.1:0-29352 GCF_000699245.1 Pterocles gutturalis
TAACTTTAAGCTAACTTTAACCCATGACAAGTGGGAAGAAAATAATTCACAACACAACTTCAAAATAATTTCAAGATCCTTGGAAGGGTATGTCAGATAAAAATGGGCTAATAATGACAGGTGTAAACATGGAAATACGTGATTAGTGAAATGATCTCGAGTCAGGGGGAGCTTGCAGCCTGTACATGTAATGCCCTCTTCTTCCTTCTTGGTGTAAGTTTGTATAGACCTATCCAAATATTTTACTGGTGGGCATGATTGTGTACATTCCTCTTTAAGCCTTAAAGAGGAAGGAGATGATCACTTCCAAGTGCTGGTGTCAGTGCTGGGTTGAATTCAACCTTTGAGATCTGGCAGTTAATTTCAAAATGTGCCAAACTTCATGCCTTAACTGCTAGAAACTAGTCTGATATGGCAGAGTTTTTTCTCCTTTGGGATTTTCACTGAATGTGAGATAACCAGTTTTAGAGTGCTGGGAGAAAACAGAAAAGACAAAAAATACACCATTGTTAAGATGTTGCTAATACCTATTTCTGTAGCAATATGAAGATTTTATACAGCCGCTCTAAGCGGCCTCTTCAGTTCTTTGCAGATGACTTGTACCCGTATTTCTGTGATCGGAACACGTTACTGCATGTATTTAATATGTGTATTTCCTTATTGCAACCTTTACTCTGTAGTTATTTGATTCCAGCCCTGGCCATGAATCACTGGAACTGGATTTTCTGAGTAACGTCTCTCCAGTCTCCCTATTCTCACAGTGTGCTGGGCAACAGAAATCAGGTCTGTATAGGCTGCGTGAGCATTTGAAGTCAGCTGTTTGAAAGACCATACCAAAGTTTAGACCATTAAAATGCAATATTTTAAAAATTCTGTCATGTAGAGGGATTAACATTCCAAAAATGACCATTTTTTCTGTCTTTGTGGATAAATTTAGACAGCTAATTTTCTCAGTAGCTGGCTAGGAGAAAGCACTCCCTTCCTCCTCTGGTTTCTGCTCAAAACCAGGCTTTTCCCTCTTCTCTTCCTGAAACATTATTTTTATGTGAAAGATGCTCTAAAAAAGCAGAAACGGTATAAAAAGGAAGGATCGAGTATCGTTTTAGAAGGAGAAAAGAATCTTTAAAAAAATATTTATCCCACACTTGGCAACCTTTTGCTCGCCCGCATGTGACTGGCACGTTGCCATCCTTGGCAGGGGCCAGTGCCTCGGCTTGCCAGAAGTCTTCCTCTTCTGGCGGCATTTTCACTCTCTGTGACCGATTGTTTATTCACCTGATTATTTTTTTTTTCCTGTTTCAGTATTGCTGAAGTCATGGTGTCTTGGAGATGATAAGAACACTTTGTCTGTCCAAACTGTACAATAGCCATGGTGTCAACACGGAGTGTTTGCAACGAGCTTTAGCTCTGTGTGCACTTCAAATAGCAGGAGGGATTAGATGGCAGACAAACTTACTACCACCTCCTTAGCGTGAGGCTGTCCAAAAAGGAACTGCTGGAAATACAGAGAAATTATTTGTTTCTTGCTGGTTTTTTTTTGAGAGTTGTGTTTGAGGATTTCCCAACCTTGTTTTGTGTTTGCAATTTTGGTTTAGTATCTTGGGGATTTTAATTGAGAATAATGAGAGTTAAATTCTCTTGGAGCTCCTCTCGTTTGCAAGATCTTTGCATTTAGTTTTGAAGTGTCTCCTTTCTGTGTATCAGGTGTGAATCTGATTTGCTCAGTAAGTGGGCAGTTGAAATATTTTGCCTTTTTTTGTGAGTGATCATAGTATCTCAGTAGTATTTGGAAAATCTCCTGAATTTTGTAGACAAGGAAAGCTTCTCATCTGAAGAAATCGGAGAGAAGGTGAAGCATGGATAGTCAAAGAAACTATTGCTGTTGGTTTTGCTCCAGTAAATTTGATTTGTGGCTGCTGGTACTCTTGCAATGTCCTTCTCTGAAGATCTGATGATTATTCAGTACTTTCACTCCCTAAATGTAAATAGACACTCTGGTCTGGTCAAGCCTTCATCATCTCTTTAATAAAGTCGTGAAGCCGCTTAAAGGTCTGCCCTTCCCCAGGTCTTGCTTTGACTTCCTTCTTCCATGGCTGCCCTCCAAGGTCTCTGAAATTTTCCATTATCTTGGTAGCTCCACGTGATGACTATTCAGTATTTTTTGCCCTTGTGCTTGTCAGCAAGGATTTGTTTGGGGGTTTGGGTTTTTTTTTTGTGTACAGTCATCAGCCTTCATGATCCAAGGCACTGTTGTACCTGGCTGATAAATTCTGTCCCCAAATGTCAGCCCAATATTTGCTTATATTTGTCTAATGTTCTTGCGGACTAAAGTCAACAAGTTATTGAGTGTATTTCAGGATTTTTTTTGGCAAAAGTATTTTGGAACCTGTATTTTAAATGTTTTGGTACACACCTTAACAGCCCAAGTAGCACATTTTGGGAGGGCAGGCGGGAGGATAAATGGGGCTGGATTTTAAGGCCAGCCAGTGTTGTTTGGTAAGATTTTTATAACGGGGATCTCTGAGGGAACTGACACGGAAGGCAGATAACAATTTCTGTTGTTCATAAGATATCCTACACACACGAAGTTCTTGTTCTTCCCCTTCAAAGAAACAGGATACCCGTATTGTCTCCAGGCTGAAAACTATGCCAACGTTAGCAAGAACAAGCAAAAAATAGGACTGAGAGAAACACAAGGTTGCTGAGCTTTTAAAAAATTATCTTTAAAAAATTTCAAGAGTTCGTATTAGAATGGTTATGATTAAAATACTATTGTAGTTCTGAAAACCTGTTTCAGTGATTGCCTTTTCCGTGTGAACTTGTATATCCTTCTGTGCTTCAATTTATATTGCTGTAGACGAGAGTCAGCAGATTTACCAGGAGATGCAGGAATCCTATTTATATAGCAGACTATTCATGAATGGCAGAGGCATTAAGGGAATATAAAAATCTTTCACAAAATGAAATAAACTCCATCTTTTTCTACTATATTTATCTGAATACTTAATGGAGCAGCATTTGCTTTTTATCAATTGCCTAGATGGAAACAAAAAAATCATGTAGGTAATCCATACATCTCATAACGAACTTTGTGGAGGCATGGAGTGTGTGTGGTTTGGGTCTTTTTTTCCTTAGCAGGCCTTTGAACTGGAAATGTAGCTACTACATGAAGTCTGAGTTCTGGCACCCACTCAGAACAGCAGTCCATCTGCTAGCAAGACACATCGATTTTTTTTTTTTTTTAAATTTTTTTTAATCCCTTAGAAGTTGCAAAAACAAGTAGTACTGTATACCTTAAGGTGAGAGGCAATTTGTGATGCCTTACTAAGGCAGCATCTGGGCAGACTTTACTCCTTTTACAGGTCACCATCAAAAAAAAATACACACCTGTGTAGTTACTCTTGTGCAAGGGTTTGGTGTGTATGGTTTATTTCCTTTTCAAGAAAAAAAATCCAGCATCTTTATGCAGTGCATTATTTAGCAGTGATTTAAAAAATCCTGCTCTCAGTAGTCTTACAAGTAAATGGGCTCTGCAAAAAATTGCCTTAGTTTGCCCTGCATGTGGTATTTGTGGTACCTGGGTGGGTGTTGACCATCCCTGTGCTCCCACCTCTTTGCTCTCGTCATCTCCCCCCTCCACCCACCTTCTGCTTGCTTTTCTGCCTGGTTTCACTCTGCGAGATGAGTGTCCAGGTGCGGAGTGTGGTGGTGCCGGTGCTGCTGTGGGTGACAATAGCAGTGTGTGCTGGGAGAGGGCTGCGGGGGTGAGGGACGTTTCTGATTGGGAAAGACAGCTGAGCTCTGGGGCGACTTCAGTAGTGCTTCTGCAGGAGACCTGCTGCATTCAGCTCAGTCTGTCCGAGCGACCTTTAGTGAATGCTTGTTGTGTTAGTTGTACGAGGCTATGTATGTGCAAGTAAGGGCGCTGTCAGGTGGTGTAAGCACGGCTGCTGATAATACTTACCTCCTGATATAGGGGAGAGGCTGCCAGGTTACTTGGGGAGCACCTGCAGGTTGAATTTTCTCCATAAATCTTTTTTAGCCTTCATTTTATAAGGAGAACCCAACTTGGTACCCAGATGCTGAAACTTGCCAAGTTGGCAGTTAGGGCTTAAAATAAAAAGTGGATAAAATGAAGCTAGGTCAATATAGAACCATTTTGGTATGAAATGTAAAATTTTCTGATGGCAGTTTTATGAGACCTTTTCAAGGTGGACGCTACCTTAAAGCTGGCAGAAAGGGGCTCTTATAATCAAAACTTGATGTAAGATGTCTAGATCCTGATGCAGAGCTGTGAACAGTTTTTCTTCCCCCCCCAAATTATTGTCCTGTGTCATAATTGTGGTGCTCTGCTCAACAGCACTGTCAAAACATCCTGGAAAGCCTAGATCTCATTATGGGAGGAGGAGAGGGGTCAAGACTTTAGCGTGTTTAATCCTGCCTTAAAGCAACACTGTAATTGCAAACTGAAAGAGAGATTGCAATGCAGAACTTTTGTGGAATTGTTATGGTTTCTTAAAACATTGTCTTTACAGGCTGGGCTCTGCTGCTTTCGTGTTCATTTTGGGATATTCTTTGCTGGTTATATGCTTTCTGCTCAAATCGTTCGGTTTAAACGTCTTGCGGTGCTTTGCTTGGATCTTGCTGTAGTCGTACTACTGAAATTTAGTTTTATGCTGTTGTTATTGGTATAGCATTTTAGCTAAGTTAGAAAGTGGAAAACAGTTCCTTAATGCAAACCAGATTTCCTATCTGTGTTTATTTACAGAGCCTCTGGCACACGGCTCGCGTGGCTAAAAGGCCATACAGCGCTGTAATCAAAATGTTGTTGTTACATAAATACAATGCTGCCACTTCTTTTGATGTAACAGTGGTGAGCTTGTCTGCTGAGGATTCTGCTCTTTGTTCCTGTCTTCTGAGCGGAGATGCTTTCACGTAAAATGAATGTCTCCATAAATTTGCACCCCATTGTTTTCTCCCTTTCATATTTTGTTCTCTGAACGCAGAATTTGGGGATAAGGCAGAATTCTGTTACGCTCTTAAGGGGAAAATAGTAGCTCTGTGATTCCACAGTATTTGATGTGTACCATCTGTATTTTATTAAGCACCGTTTTGCATACATAAGCAACATTGGGATGCTACGTTGGGGTCAACCTAACCATGTGTGCTACAGCGGAGTACTGCTTTATTGTGCAAGTGTAATTTAGTTGTTTAAAGGAAGCTTGTTTTCTTGCCAGTAAGAGAGCAATTTGAAGTACAAATAGGAAAGACGAGAAATACTTAGAAAGACAGTAAGTCAGCACTCAAAAAAACCAAAACAAACCAACAACAACAACAAAAAAACCCAACCCCACCCCCAAACCATAATACCAGGGCTGTGGAATAGGTTCCAGTACTTGGCTGTTTCCATTATCCTTATGCTGATCTTGCTTTCAGCAGTTTTATTATTATTTAATTGTTTCATGTTACAAATTTGATCTGAGAAAAAGATATTTTCAGGCAACTACAACTGAGGAAAAACAGAATTGAATTTGTCAGTTTTACAGGAGTTGGTTCTTTTGCAGAGATGCTCTAGAGCCCAGGGAAGGAAAGCACAGTTGTACAGATCAGGGTTCTTCCTTTAACGCCCTTCGCTTTGTTTGATCCTCTTTTTCATGCTGCCTTGCTTTCTGTCTTGCAGTGTGCCCCAGCTCATGCGGCAAGCGAGCCTGTACAGACCAAAACGAGTGTTGCCATCCCGAATGCCTGGGGAGCTGCACGGCGCCCGACAACAACACCGCTTGCGTGGCCTGTCGCAACTACTACTACGAAGGAGTCTGCATGCCCACCTGCCCTCCCAACACCTACAAGTTCGAGGGCTGGCGCTGCGTGACTAAAGAGTTTTGCTCCAAAGTCCCTGCCACCGAAACAAGCGAATACGAGAGGTTTGTGATTCACAATGATGAGTGCATGGCAGAATGCCCCTCCGGATTCATACGCAACGGGAGCCAAAGGTAATGCAGCTTCTGGGAAGTCTGTCGGAGTTGTCATGTTTGGGTTTTTCCACCCCCTGTTCTGCGGCAGCCTTCTGATGCAAATTACATTGGGTAGAAACGATAACATATGGTGGGGAATTGCTTGACTTCCTGGTAAAGGCTTGCTTGGGTGAATTGGCCACTGGAAGGTCTGATTGTGTGTGGTTTTGTGCATTGAGAGTTGCCACTGATTCTTTGGAAGGACTTGAGAAGGCCAACACAGTGCAGAACCAGGTCTTCAAGTAGATAGAAATAAAATAAAAACCGAGGAACACAAGGCTGGAGCTTGGCTGATGACCGTTATCGCATAGAATAAACTGTAGGAGTTATCTTGCTTCAAATATTATTTGCTTGATGTGTGCTTGCATTTTAGACGTATTCTTTAGTGTATTTAATTTTATTTCCCTTTTTTTCACTGTTCCCAGAAGATAACCATGATGTTTTAGAAGGGAGCAATCGTGAAGATGGTGACAAAAATAATGGAGTAACTTGAGTAAAGGACAGTCAGTGTGCTAGAATTCATACTGCCTCAGTACTACGCTAAAGAGATATCTTCGTAGGCTGTTCTAAGATGTTGGGTTTTTTTGGAAAGGTGGTTGTGATGATACCTGCACCCGTTGTGTGTCTGCGCGTGCGCGTCATCCATCCATTCAGTCAAATAGTAAGGCAGTCTCCAGCTGACATCTGGATGTAAGCAACTTAACACTACCTTTGCTTGAATCCAGATATTCACCTGAGAAATCTCTTGTTATCTACTTGAGCTCGTAGTACCGCTGTTTGAACTGCTTCCGCCGAAGTGCATGGCCATCCTACCTTATCTCCGTGTCGTGCTCCACTCCAGAGATTGAAAGGAGCTGTAACTCAAGGCCAGTGCATGTTTTGTTCCCCAGAGGTGGTGTTAACAAATAGTTGCAAATGGAAAGCATTTCCAGCATTCTTTGTACATTTAGCTGAATGGTTCTTGCTTGTGTCTGCAGCTTTTAGCCGTTGGTGGCATGTTATAGTGCAGGATTTTGAAATAGGAGCTTACTACTAAGAAAAGGAAGCTTCTTTCCTTCATTGTTTATGCATGAAAAACTGTTGTTATCAATTGGCATGCTTCTTTATGTCTCAGAAGAAAGTGGGTTCAGTTTCTTTTAAAAGGAATAAATAGTAAGTCCATGTTCGTCAGTGTTGTCATCAGAAGGCTTTGTCTTTAGACCTGGGTTTGGTTTTTTCTCTTTCATTTATCTCCTCTGAAGCGATAAGGTAGAGGGAGTAATAATGAAGTACAAAGGCAGGTGCTAGAATAAATTTGAAAATAAAAATTACCTTAAATCAGGGACAACATTTACCAGGAGGAGTGATCAGAGGGCATGTTTTGTGCACACTTGAGGTGTTCAGTTTTGAGATGAGCATGCAGACAGTATAACATGGAGCCTTTAAAAAGCTGCTGTAGCCAAAGGCTAGGCTGGCCTGAGTTCTTGTTCCCTAACTTTGGCCACTAAGAAATGCTTGTGAATGCTTGTGAGCATAAGAAGCAGAAGCAAGCCGCTGCTTCAGTGTTTCCTCTCAGCTTCTGGCAATCTAATTTCTCCGAGTTCGGGGCTACGTCTGCCTATAAAACTGTAGTCACTGGGGGACCTGTTTTCTTTCCATCTCTATAGTCCATTTGAACCTGCTTAGACTTCTGGCTTCTCCTGACCAATTCCTGTTGCAAATTAGTTTTGCCTTGCATCAAGGTGCATCCTTGCACTTGTTTAAACTTGCTGCTTTAACACTTGTTAAGCTGTAAGAAATAGTGACTACTGCTTGCTTTCTCCACATCACTCATGACTCTATGCTCCCACAGTTGTCTCTCCCAGGTTACAAGGGCCAGGAGCATGGAATTCCCTAGTGCTGAGTTCCAAATGTTGGTTGATAAGAACTTGAACAGTATTTTCCCATCTCCAGTTCCTGGCTGCCCTGTTTTTGGAGCTTGGACCTGGATTAGCACAAAACTTCACAGCACTCTGAGGCTATCTGCACAAACGAGAAGGGTGGTCTTGCTGGGTGTAATTAAGTTAGAGTAAATGCACAATTACAAGGAGTCCAGCAGGCAAGTGTTCCACGTTACCTGCAGCCCTCTGCAGAAGTAGGTAACTTTCTTTCTAGCTTGAAGGATTTATCCAAGCTTCAGAGGGAAAGGTCTTTCAAAATTTAACTCAAAGCAGTCTGTAGAGTGAGTTGCATATCGTTGCTTATTTTCAGTCTCCGTTTCTTTCCTAACAGCATGTTCTGCAGTCCTTGTGAGGGACCTTGCCCCAAAATTTGTGAGGACGGGAAAACGAAGACCATTGACTCTGTCACATCAGCACAAATGTTGCAGGGATGTACAATTCTCAAGGGAAATTTGCTGATCAACATCCGTCGTGGAAGTAAGTGATTGCTCTCTTTACGGACCTCTGATAAGGCTGCTTTTAATATTTTTCTTTTTGTCTGTCAGCATAATGATAAGAACATTAAATGCCAGGCAAACTGTTTGCTTTCCAGTTCCATAGCAGCGTTCCTGTTTAATTTGGCCCACTGTAGCACCGTTCTCCAACATGCAGATGGAATAGGTAGACAGCAACAGCAACAAGCTACAAGGCAGTGAAGGCTGGTGTTTTTGTTAGCTTTTTTGGCAGGACAGGGAACCAGGATTAGGCAGTGAGATGAGCACTAGTCCCAAAGGAATAATAAAGGTCCAAGAAGGTGGAAAAGTAGAAAATCCTTGCATCTAGGTAGGTAAATAATCTGTCTGCAAGTAAGGCATGGCACTGTCAGGCTGCATATCCTCACTTCTTAAGGTAAGGTGTGGAAACCTGGAACACGGCATCCAGTGTGCTGAGGGCTCGTACAAAGCCTAGCGCTGTGCCTCTGGATGGTGGGCATTAGTGAGCTGGCCACCTTTGTCACATGGCTTGAACAAGCTCTGGATTAAATTTGTCAGAGCAGTGATTCATCAGCCAGGGAAGTGTTGACAGCTGATGAGCTTTTAAAAGGAGAGTAAAAATCACTGTTAGTTTTTATTGGAAATGTATCTCCCTATGGAAGGTCCCTTTTGGTTTCATGAATAAGGTTGAAAGATTGAGATATATTTGATTCCTGTCTTGCTGAATGAGAACTTCAGGGTTTAGAAACAGCAGCATGTGGATTATTTCAGTCGTGGTCCCACTGCTACAGGTACAATCTTCCTTTATTGGGAGATGTTCCAGTTACCTGGGGCAGGTGTGGGGTTTGGGTTTGGTTTTGTTTTGTGTTTTGTTTTTTTTTTTTGCTTTTTTAAAGTATAATCTTAGAGCGCTGAAGAGCATCTGCTTCCTCCCAGCTTGTTTGGTATGGGAACCAGCCATTGGTGTTTGGTAATTGGGCTTCCCAGCCGTCTGTTAGGACTACAGTTTGTTCATGGCAGCAAACACACCCCATAGCAGCTTCTCCCATCCTGAGTGCTTACAAACTCCCTCACAACTGCAGTGTCACTTTGCAGGATAATGACACCAGGAATTGCTGGAGATAAGGACTGCAAAGCTTGAGCATGGGAAAGGATGGGGTGTTGCAGACCTAGACAGAGACAGTACAGTTCCTAGGGAGGGGGCAGTACTGCAGAGCTGAGCTTGCTCTGCAGTTGGTTTAATAATTTATTATAGAAAATCACCTTTAGTGAGCTATATGGAACATGCTGTGTGGCATGATGACAGCCTTATGGTTTTATCTTTGCTGTTTCATCCAGGGTTCTGAATTTTGTAGCCAAAGTTTTTTAGGTCACTGGAAGCAATGCTTTATTCCCCAGAGAAGACCGATAGCATACCTCTGCCTTCAGTCTCATTCTCCGTTTTCCAGTGGAGCTTTCTGCCCGAGCTTTGCTCTGTAGCTGAAGAGCAATTCCAGTTTCATGGATATGTACACAAGGGTCTTTTCATCCCTGACAGAATGCTGGCTCAACATGTGGTGCTGGCTTCAGAGTGCAGTGTCCATGGAAAAAGCAGGTATACCAGTTTGGAAAAGCAAGACTGGTTTTCCACTGTTGCTCTGTGGCTTTATTTTGCCCTTCAGCCATGTGTCTGCACAGGCAACTGGTACTGGGGGAGGAACACCAGTGTCTCTTATTTTCAAAAGCAACAAATACAAACATTTTCTTTTACTGAGTTAATACTGAATTAAGCAGAAGTTAAAGCTATGAATTCTACATAATAAAATTACACTTTTCTTACTGTAGATAACATCGCCTCAGAACTGGAGAACTTTATGGGTTTGATCGAGACGGTAACGGGGTACGTGAAGATTCGCCATTCCCATGCATTAGTCTCCCTGTCTTTCTTGAAGAACCTGCGGTATATTCTGGGAGAGGAACAGGTGGATGGGTAAGTGTTCAGATATTTCTAGATGCAATTTAACTTTAATAGAAAGCCGCAGAGAATAAGTCTCCTAATAGGCATTCACATACCACTTATAGAATCTTCTCTTCCACTAATACGCAGCGTTTTTCTTCTGCTGAACACCATTGCACAGTCATCGCTCGTTTGGATTACTATCCAAATCACATCTTCAGTTGAGTATATTAAAAGTATTTTTATGATAACTTTCCTGCTTCTTTTCACTTCAGGGTTTTTCTATGGAGTTTCTTTACATTGATAAAATGTCGTTGTTTGCTCTTTTTGCTCTATTCGAGAAAAGCATCTCCAGAAACAGTTGGATTTCCTTGCAATTATTTACTGTTTACATCTAGCAGATCTTTATGGGGAATGTCAACTGAAAGGAAACCTGAACTTTACTAACCAGGGAGTGCAACTGGAAGTGACCCAACTAGTATGAAATTGTTTGCAAGTTGCAATTGTTTGCAACTCCTTGAAGTGCTAATATTAGATGAGTTATCTACTGAGCAGGAAGAAGACTGGTCAGGAAAAGTTGATCCCTTGAAATGTTTGCCTCTGGGTTATATTGCTTCTATAGTAACAACAGTGTGCTGTACGTAGCTCCTGTTTTCCTATAACAGTAAGAGACAGTTGAGGAAAAAGTTTTTATCTTTGCAGAACTTGCAGTGCTGAGGTGTGGTGATGGTCCTTCAGCAAAGTGCCTTGCTCTTTCTCTTCCTGAATCAATTAGCCATCCCGAGATTAAACCAGTGTTCTCTGGGAGAAATAAGTCTCCTTCAGTAATAAGGGAGAATTTTGGGAAATCATATAAGAAAAGGTGGTGGGAGGGTCATGGGAAAGGTTGCTTGTGTCTGATTTATCTGCCCCAGCAGGATAAAGTTACAGCATGAGGGATTCTTCACAACCTCCCTCTTTCTCTCAGGCTAGTCTATGGTCAGCCTTAAATTCTTAAAATTCCACCATCTGACAGAGCAAGTTAAAGGGCAGCTCTTCATCCTGCACTTGCGAAGCACACTGTCTTTTTCAATAAGAACACTGGCGCTACGGAAAAGCTTGTTTCTAATTGCAAATCCTGGAGGCTTGTCGCTCTGAGCACAGGGCTCATTCAGCCCTCTTACGACCCGGTGTGCTCTGTCAGATACTCCAATTATTGATTTGTCTTTTCTCCTCTGCCCATCTTTCCCCTGCTCTCTTTAAATTTGAGTTTAGCTTTGTGTTTCAAGTAGTAATTATGTTTATGGTACCTTACCTGTCAGCAAGGAGAGCTGATATGAAGGGAAGCAGCAGGTTTTTAAATCAGATTCCCAAACAGAGAAGTAAATGGTGAAGCTTTGAAGAGGAAAATGAGGCTGAGTGGGGAAGGTAAGACAGATCTGTAGTAAACAGCTACTTGCGCTAAAATTCACTCACGCTGGGAAATTACTGCAGTTACATACTTTGGGTCAGGGGCGGTCTCTTTGCTTGGAAAATGCCTAGCATAATTTAGGCATTACCACTGTCTAAATAACATTTCCAAAAATACTTAGATGGAAGTAGGCACCTGGCAAGGAAGAACGGAGCTTCAGCAATTACTTCAGCAGAGTTATGAGCAGCAGGGAGTGGGGTCTTAACCTGGGAAGTATGGGGCTGCTGGAGCAATAGCTGGTCATGCCGGCGTTGCCTTCGGGGCTGAGAGGGAGGTTCACTTAAGATCCATTACGATACTAGTTCATTACATGACTGACCCCACCACCACTGTGTCTTTTTTTGTTGTTGTTGTTAAACCGGACTCTCAAACCAGTACTTATTTCTTTCTTATTCAGTTGCTGGTGCCTGCCTTGGTTATCACAGAAAATGGAAAGTTTAGAGGGAATTTACTTTGTTTTCAGAGTACTCATTGCCTCTATTGAATACCATCTTCATAGTGAACGTGCCCCTACAGCAAGAAAAAAAATTCTCTTTGCAGATAAGGAAACTGAAATGGAGATGTGCTGGGGGAGGTCTCAGTGTCCATTGCAAGATTTTGATTTCTAGTCTGGTGATCACTCTGCCAGGCCCCTCTGCCCTGTTCTGGGGGGCTCACGTGTAAATGGAGTTTGAAGAAGTCAGTTGGGGAGTTTGTACACTGAGGCATGAGGCTGGGTTTGTGTGGGGGTTTATGAGGCTCACCAGTTTACCTTTTTGAAAGGGACAAGAAAACACTGAACTGTTGTATTGGTAAGGTGCATTGCTTCCAAATCCATGGGTTAGTATAAAAGCCCCTAGTTTCCTACCCATGTATTTGCCTGTGGAGATGCGGTTCTTCGCCAAAATCAGCTAAGTTGCTTATGATTGACATTAGGAAGATGTGTGTGAGTATCTTTTAGAGACAGATACTCTGTTAGTAACCTCAGTGGTTGTGTTTGAAGTGCTGGTGGGCAACCACAAGCAAAAGAATATCCCAGCATTACTGAAACACTAGCAATGTTTGGGAAGTTTGATCAAGTTCAGGCTTGTTGAGAAGTGCTGAAGAATGAACCTGTTTAAAGAAAGACCGTGAAATGGAGCGTTTTGTTAAAGCGTTGTTCTCTGTATTATTCTCTCTTGTGGTGGTGTGCCGTGTATTCTTGAATCTGTTGTTGGGTCCTCATCAAGGATCAGGGTCATGCTGTGATACAGGTGTAGAACATATACCATATTGATGGACAATTTCTAGCCAACATGTGGCGTGTTTTGTGTATGTAAAGCCATAAGAGTTTTCCGTTCCTCCTCTCTCTTACTGGTTGATGTCGCAGCTATCTGGTCTAGTGGGATTTTCTGTCTTTCTCATCATTGTAGCACTGCGAGATGAACATTTTCTATTCTGTACATCCTGCAGGGTTGCTCATCTTGTCCCAGGGTGGTCAGTCCGACATAAACTCCTGCTGCTGGTTGTCTTCTCTAGCCGGCTCGTCCACCGCTCTCATTCACACTCCTCTGCCAGCTCTCATTCCTTTTTTGGCACAACTCACTTGCCTTTACGGATCACGCATTGCTCTCTTATTAGCAGTGTACTTACCTGGTCATTGCCTCTTTCCGGAGCTTTTTGTGCCCTCTAAGCTATGGAGGGAGCCAAAGGGTAACTGAAAGCTTGTTGAGACGTTTTCATCACCCCCATCTCCTCCTGGTTTGGATCTCGTGTTCAGCCTCGTAGCTTTACGAAGGGTGAACATGCACAGATGTAGCATTGCGTGCAGATACAGCGTGAAGCAGGTTTTTAATGCATGCAGTCGATAATTAAGTGGCTGTAGGTGCTCTGCAGTTGGGGATACACATCGTGTTGTGGGAATTCTCTCCTGTGGGTGTGCATGGGTTATGCAGGTCGCCTTGAGGCTTTTTATGGCAAGCCTGGGACCAGATGTGCCTCCTACTCCTGTTCAGAGCTTTAGCCTGTCCTTCTGGCCCTAATCTCCAGTCATTTCCTTAGTTACTGTCTCCAGGGTTTGATTGGCAGTGCTTTGTTTTCCTACAGTGAATCTTTTATTCTTTCCATGCTATCTTCTTTGGCATCCTGATTTTTTCCACAGCTGTTAGAGCCAAAGTCTGATATAATCTTTATTTATAACTTTATAACCTAAGCCCTAAGTGCACTCTGGTTGCCCTCTGCTCCACCTTTCAAGCCGTGCAACGCTGCGCCTCTCCTCTGACTGAGGCTGTATATAGCCCTCCAAATGTGGTTTCCCTGGTGCTTTGAGTGGTGCTAGAATAACTTCCACTAATTTATACTTTCAGTATGTATACGAACCCTGAGGACCTGTTTGCCTTGCCTCGGGTGGCTGCTCAAACTTGTGCAGATGGCTGTAAGGTGTGAGCCACAGTAACTCCCAGCTCTGCCCCAGTCGCTGTGCAGTTGTGTCAAGCACCAGTGTGTGCTTGATTTGCCTCATTTATTCACACTCCTGAAAGCTTAGCCACACTGCTTTAATACAGGAATTATCTCTAGTGTCTAAAGCATAATTGCCACAGTTGGGAGCAGGAGACGGGCCAGGCTGTTATTAAATATTTAAGATGGTTTCTGTAGTCGTGCAGCCACACCTCTTTTTATTGTGTTCAGCCTGAGTCCAGCTTTTTGAGTCTTTCCTGAAAAGCTTAGTTGCCGTCACTTAATCACGCTGCTAATTTTGGTGAAGTGTTATCTTTTCAGCAGTGCACAGGGAGCTGCAGGGATTTTAGTCATCTGTAACAGAGTAATAGGTGTCTCCAATAAACACAGGTTTTTGTGATGTCTGTCAAATCCCACATGCAGTTGAGCATCCTTGTTCTCTCCTGGGCAATATGCATTTGAAGTACAAACATGTATGTGCTGCTTTGTCAGCTGAGTGCTTTCTGAGCGTCTGTCTGAAGTGGTACCAGGTTTATCGACTTCATTAGCAGTCAGCTCCTGGATAATCAGGGGATAGCTGTAAATAGGAGAAACCACTTCTCTTTGTCCTTGTTCTGAAAATACACTCGGCATTTTGGTACGTTACGAGAAGCCCCGATGGTGGTCTGCGCAGATTGCAACCAGAACGCCTGGTTTCCACTTCAGGTTGGGTGAGGGAGGAATTAATGCTACATTTTAAATGAAGTAGTTGAAGAAAACCCTAAATGAGTAGTATGTCAGCTGCTTATGAGCCTCATGGTTTGCCTGCCGTGTTACTCTGGAGAAGCTCTGACTGTAGTTAAAAGCTGTGTAGAAAACCTGGTTTAACTATATTGACCCGGGCTTACCGGTGCAGAAACGCTTGCAGAAGTTGCAAGGCTTCAGGGTGTTAATAATGGATTTTGTGTTGATGTAGTTAATGTTGGTGGGATTTTCCACAGAAGAGGATAATAAATGCTGCCATGGTGGTTTGGTTTGATTGAGCTATATATACAGCTATACAGACCTTTAACTCCTTTCCCAATTGTGCATCCCTGTCCCTGCTGTCCCAAAATGTGTCTTTGCAGGTGTAGTCTTGCTGCTTTAATCTTGCTTTTGCTGCACCGGGCTGTGGGGTTTTTTTTCCTCATTCAGCACAATTGAGTGGTACCAGCAATTTTTTCTCTATACACACAATTTTGCATTTAGTATCTGTGGAAATAAAGGATGTTCATGTTATTCCCCAGCTGTGCTCGGGGAACGGGCTGAGCACACGCTGCTGCCTGTGTTGTTCTGTGTCTGAAGTGTGGATCCCGCGCCGTGCAGGCAGCGCAGCTGCTTACGGTCAGGTTTGGATACACAGACACACTGTACTTGGCACGCTGCAGGAAATCTTTATCAGGCCAAGAGGTAAACTGAGACAGAGAGGCAAGGAAACCTCACTATGCAAACTCTTACAGTTGCTTTGGTAAACATAAGCAAGACAGCTGTGTTCACGATTGTCTTTTATCCTCAGAACTGCACCCTGCTTTTCCCCCAGAAGGGAGGTGAGGCTGCTGCTTGCCACAAATGGAAAATCCAGTGTGGAGGCCTGCTGCTCAGAGGACCTGCATTTATATTCCTCATAGCAGCTTTTATACGATTATTAAAACACATGTTGCATGATGTGGTGTCAGCCTTGGAGTCCTGTGTGACAGCGTTTCCCTGCCCTCTGACCAAAGCGAGCATTCGGGGAAAACTTGCTCCATGGGAGAGAAGAAAATCCCTCACTGCTGAACACCAGTTGAGAGTAATAAGAGGAAACGTAGTGTTTTAAAGTTTGCTTATATTAAGGTATTCTTGGTTGGAATTGGCCGTGAATTAAACTTAGTAATTTTCCTTCAAAAATTTCTTTCTAGGAATTATTCCTTCTACGTGCTTGACAACCACAATCTTCAGCAGCTGTGGGACTGGAACCATCATAACTTGACGATCAAGGAGGGGAAAATGTACTTTGCATTTAATCCTAAACTGTGTGTTTCTGAGATTTACCGTATGGAGGAAGTTTCAGGAACCAAGGGACGACAGAGCAAAGGAGATATAAATCCAAGGAACAATGGGGAGAGAGCCTCTTGTAAGTAAACAAACAAACAAAAGTCTCAAGGCAATCTGCATAAGGAGGGTGTTGCAAAAAAAAACCCAAACCAACACACTGCCAGGTTGCTAACTATTACAATATTTAGTGTAGAAATTACAGTGGGCTTTTAGTCGTTCTACTTGTTTAATTTTTAAATTGTAGCTGTGAAAGCATGTTCACATGTGTGGAGTATTACATTGTTATGTAGTTATAGTTCTGTTACGTTCAAGTTTCTTTTCAGCTCCAGCCGCCTGTTGTACCTTGTTGCTAGAAACGCTTGTTGTAAACTCATTTTTCTGTGCTTTGCTTTCAAATTATTTGCTTTTACATTGAGAACACTTTTTAGTGTTCTACAGTATTCCTAAACTTCAGTGTCTCAGTGCTTTACTTTGGATTCTGCAGTGGTCAGAGATACTGAAAAGTCCTCTTTTAGCTTTGGTGGTCTTCACATCAGGTCTCCAGGTGTAACCATCTCTCATCTAGGAATTAAGACGACAGAATGCTTACAAATTTGACCCCGTACTCAAACTCTTACAATTGACAATGCATTTTTCGTTGGTCTATTTGTGCTGTTGTTGGAGCTGAGTACATGAAAATAGATGTTGTGTATAAGTGAAGTCCCCTTGTTCTGGATGGTGTTTACAAAACTAGGACATGTACTCTGCTGAATGTCTCTTTAGGCATGATGCAGAAATGCAGATGGCATAGATCCTTGTTGTAAGCACACTCCATTCTTTGCACATTCAATAGAGCAAAGGCTTGCAGTCCTGGAGGAGTTACAGACACACAGCCAGTCCTTACTACCACTGAGGCTAGTGCCAGCCGCTGCCTGTTTTTTTAAGAAAACATTACAGAAAGCTTTCTGACTCTGAGAAGGGGAAAAGAATCAACAAAAGCTAAACTGCCTTTGAAAAGATAGCACCAATAGTGCCAGTGTACACGAGGGTGAAAACCCCTTTATTTTCAGAGCTTTCCATGGAACACGAGAAACTAACTTACAGTTGACAGAACACAATTTCTTCATCCAAGAATTAAGTTTTTTAAATGCTATTTTGTTTTGGATTGGAAAGCTTGGTGAGTTGGTAGTGGGAAGCCATTCATTTCAGAGCTGCCAGCTTCCATCCAGCACTGTTCAAAAGAGTAGCTGGAAGCTGCTGCCATCAAATGGTTGTGCCGTATAGGAACTGAGTTTTGGAGTTCTTGGTCCAGCCTCTCATTGAATAGATGTGTAAACTCCTTTGTCCTTTCCATGTTGTCCATTCCCCATAAAAAACAAATTGTAGTTGTCAGAAGTCATCCTGGAAAGTGAGAACACGGGCCAGTTACTGCTCTGCATGTGCATTGGAGTTGGGTGATGAATTTAGTGCTTCTAAACCAGCCCTGTGAATAAACAGGACTTCCATTCCTCGCTCAGAAAGAGTTTGAAGTAGTTTTCAAGAGCTTTTTGATGATGCATTAAAAGAAAATCTGCTTCAGAAAAAATAAGTAGCTCCAACAAGCTCTAAAATGATTGCCAAGGTCACTGCTTACACTTAAGCCCTCAAATGTAGTAGGACAAAATAGGAAGCTCTACAGCGACAAAGGCTGTTGGTATACAGCGGTATCGTAGACACTACTGGAAAGGCTAATTGGCTAAAACTGATATCTAAGAAACAGCAAAAACTAATAGGCGATGTGATGCTAACTCTGTCATGTCTTGTCTTTTTGTATTGCAGGTGAAAGCCACATTCTGCGTTTTGTTTCTAACACTACGCTCAAGAATCGGATTAAGCTAACATGGGAACGGTATCGCCCTCCAGATTACAGAGATCTCATTAGCTTCACTGTTTACTACAAAGAAGCGTAAGTAGATGTCGTTAGAGACTAATCAGGACAGTCAAAGAGACAATAGACACATCTATTCTGATTTTTGGTTTGCTAGCAAGAGGAGATAGTCAGTAAAGTCCTTTGGGTAGTTCCTGTTTCATGCAGTTTACATATCACATCCAGTGTACATACTTCATCCTCAAGTCCCGCTTTTGTTCAAATTCTTTTCTTGGTGGAGCACCAGCCCCATTTAAAAAGAGGATTGTTTTGACTGAAGCCTACAAATAGATTCCAAATCCATCAGGAAGCTTCAAATTTGGAAAAACGAGAGATGGGTGGCTTGGCTGTTCTCAGGGGTCTAATTTGGAGCTCTTCATAAGTCATGTCATGTTTGCCGAGATCTTTTCCTTCTCTAGTCAGAGTACTGATCAGAAAGTATCACAAATCAGGAGTTTGCCCTATCACCTCGATGACTTGTGTACTCAGGGTTTGGGGTTATTTAGATTATCTAGCTTCAGTAGTTTTCTGCATTAGTGTCTCTTGATAATGAAGGAGTGGGGCAGCTTCTGGAGAGATCCTGATTCCTGGGGAGGTGTCTCTGCCACGGCACATCCTTGTAGTGTCTCAGATTTAAAATAGTCAGAAATGCAAATGAGCACGCTAATCACTCTCCAAGCAGTTTGGAGGTGTGAAAGGGAGGTTCATGCTGGTAATGACATATGGAGCAAGGCTGTGAGACACAGAAGCACAAATTGTTCATGTCCAGCATTGGCCGAAAAAGTGTCACAGTGCCAGTGTACTGTGATGGAATAAACTTGGTGCTGATGAGTCTATAGTAATTAATAACAAGAATAGCACTCCATATGCTCTTGCACCAGTGTTGCAACTTATGAAAAGTTAGAATTATGACTGTATAAATGTGTTTGTATTGTGTGGAAATAAAAGCGGGGAAAAAAGCCTGTTGGACTGGTCAAGGCCAGCCATGGAAGTTTAAGTTCTTTATGGCAACAAGCTCAGCCACTATCCATAACTGTTTTGAGTTGCTTCTGTTCCGTATATGCTTAGCTGAAGTCTAAATGTCTGAAGCATTTCACTGTCTGTTTTGGATAAAAACCCCACAAATATAGTGTTTTCTTGGACAACCTTGCCTTATTGATGGTGACTGAAGGTAAGACATGCAGGTGAAGCTGAGCTCTGAATTTTGTAGTGCTTGGAAATAAATATGAATTTTATTCTGTTTTATTCTGCTGTAGAAAACAAGCTTTATTTGTTTAATTGAGCAACGTTGAAGTGAGGCACTCTCACAAATATATGACAATTTTTAGGAGAAAATAAATATATTATTTTTTTCTTGTAATATTTCAGACCATTCAAAAATGTGACAGAGTATGATGGGCAAGATGCATGTGGCTCCAATAGCTGGAACATGGTCGACGTTGACCTGCCACCAAACAAGGAGAACAATCCTGGAATTCTACTGCAGGGATTGAAACCTTGGACTCAATACGCCATTTATGTCAAGGCTGTTACCCTCACAATGATGGAAAACCATCATATTCATGGAGCAAAAAGTGAAATTGTATATATACGAACCAATGCTGCAGGTGAGATCTCTTGGGTGAGAGGCTGATAGCACTGCAGGTGTGCTTATTATATTATTATGCAAGTTCTGATGTTAATACAGAAATTGAATTTATGTGCAGAGGATGTGCATAATGCTGGAAAATGTCAGTAATTATGAAAGCAGCATTAAGACTTAAATTGAAACTCTGGTTGTTCAGACATTATTTTCATTGGGAACTATGGGATTTTTTTAGAGCTAGGATTTCAGACCTTTGGTCTACTGGTGAAGGTAAATTTAAGTACAACTTCGGATTGGGACTGTAAGTGGTTGCAGTTGAACCCTTAATGGTTATTAGTGGGACAAAGTAGGAAAACTTTTATTTGAAATAGGATGGTGGTTTTTTTCTTGCAGTATAGAAATGGATTGGGATTCACTTCAAAAGCTTGCATTGAAGTACATTGTAGAATGCTCCAGATTTAAATGCCTTCCTTTTCTTTTTTCTTTTTTTTTTTTTTTTTTTTTCTTTCCCCTCCAGTGCCATCCATTCCCTTGGATGTTATTTCAGCATCCAACTCCTCATCCCAGCTGATTGTGAAGTGGAATCCTCCTTCTCTTCCCAATGGCAACCTCTCATACTACATCGTACGATGGCAGCAGCAACCTCAGGACAGTTACCTTTACAGACACAACTACTGCTCCAAAGGTAGGAAAACAAAACCTGACTGTGTTGAAGTGCCTGTGACTCTTACCTGCCAGTGCACTGTGTTTACAAGAGCTAAAGCCTGTGCCCTGCTTCACAACTCTTTTGTGGATAACAGCAAGTAGAACGGAATGGGTAAACATGGATTGTTGCTGTGTTCATAATATGGAGAGAAAAGAAACAAGCCACCCCTATTGTTTTCTTTTAAGATAAAGTCCCAATTCGAAGATACGCTGATGGGACCATTGATACAGAAGAAGCTACTGAGCCCACCAAACCAGAGGGCTGTGGGGGAGAAAAAGGACCTTGCTGTGCTTGTCCCAAGACAGAGGCAGAAAAGCAAGCTGAGAAGGAGGAAGCAGAGTACCGGAAAGTCTTTGAGAACTTCCTTCACAACTCCATCTTTGTCCCCAGGTACCGGATTTGGACAGTTTTTCTTTGCAAGTAGGGCTAATAATTTCGGTTTTTAACATTTCCTAGAGCTTAGGCTTCCTGGACTTGAAAGTATATACAGACAACACCTGATAACACATGAACATTGCCTTTTTGTGAGATGACCTGCAGCCTTACTTTGCCGTTTTCCATTTTCACTAATTTTCATCTGTTTCTTGCAAATTTAGCTAATAGTAAGGGTTCTTACCTATATTGTTCAAGGATTTTAGCGATGGTTTCTTTTCAGAATAAGAGTCACTTTAGGAGCTCTTTGTCTTATAAGGGTTTTGGAGATGAGCAACATGTGGCAGACAAAGGGTTTCAGATGCGATCTTTCTCTAAATAGCCATTTAAGTGCTTGTGTTCCCAATCCAAAGATTTACTTGCCTTTGAAATTGAGGGCATAGTCACCTCACAGATTTTAAATGGGTCTTCCTTTCTCACTGCACTAATTGCCAAGGGCATATTGGTTTCCTGGGTCTGTGCTGCAGAGAAGTATGAAATATGCCCCCTTTTCCATGATAAGCATTGCGGCTTCCACATGAAGTGGAATAGTAACGATTTTATGCTGCAACACAGAGTAGATACTACTGAATTAATTGGTGATTTTGATCCCTGAATTTCCAATTTATCCTTCCTGTAAGCTGTTCTTACTTTAGATAATTGGATCCTGGGGCCTAGCACACAATGTATAGCTGTTCTGTTCCACTCTGTAAGCAATCAGATTTCAGCTGTGCATGTTATCTCCTTGTCTCTGTTGGGAGGGGAAGTTTATGGTGGAGTCCTGTGCTTGAGAACTCTGAAGTGCTGCTCATGAAAACGGGTTTATTTCATTCTCTATTGTGATTTTTTTGACCTTTATTCAAGGATGTGTTGGATTGACTTGTTTGGGGTTGGGACTGTGAAGTGTGCAGAGCTTCTTAGCTTCGTCGAAAAAGTGACGAACTAAATACTGCCTCTCTTTGGAAGTGCTGAGTGTTGTATCTGAGCTGTGTCCGAGTCCTGTTTCGCATTTGTGGTTGAACTTGTGCAGTGCTTCCCTACTGACGATGAGAACCAGCAGCAGAGAAGAGGTACAGAAAATTAACAGCCACTGTGACTGGCCAGGTTGTAATTCCTGAGAAAAGTGGAATCTCGTAAACATGATCTGATTCTGGACTGTATGAAATAGCGCAGTCAGGAGTTTTGAAAGGCACGCGTCAGGTCTAAACTATTTGAAAGTCTTATTACAAAGGAATTTTTTTTTTTAATCAAAATCTTGTCATTTAAAAAGTGCTGTTTATCGTCTCCCAAATTTTCTTGCATTCTCTCCCACCCTAAGGAAACTCACAGAACCTTGAACTCAGACAGTAACAAATAAACTGGTCACTGCACAAAGAATTTCCTGAAAGCTCGGCCATTTCCCATTTTTCTTAGCTTACTGTCGTAAGGGTGTGTTTTGTAACAGCAAGGGGAGACAAGGTACAACCCTCAGAAGTATCTGCATAGCTGAGCAATGTAAGAGAATGTATGTTAGGGAAATCAGAGATTATGAGCTAGTGAGGTATCTCCGTAGGACAAATCTAAGCAGCTCGTTACTTGCTGAATGTCTTTTTCTCTCTTTCCCAAGGGAGAAATTAACTCATGTTAACGTGAGCCTCAATAGTAGTATTTGTTTCCAGTGTTCTACCTGTCTCCAGGATGCTGTGAAAGAGATGCAGCATGTAATAGAGCATGAAAATATTTGACTGGGTGGTTTTAAGGTTGTTTAAAAAGCCTGTTGATCTAATCTGTTTTGCAACTTCTGGATTACCCCATGTATATTACCACAGTGGTAAGGCAGATTTCAAACATTGGGACTATGGTTAGTCTTGAAGAGACACTCACAACCACAGGAGGATGAGTTATTCTTCAAGTTTTCTGATTCTCTAATGAGCAGGGTGAGACAAGCTTTGTGTGTAGTAGAAGGTATCTCAGAAGTAACATTAAAATTGCCATAAGGTGTGAGACAGCTTTTATCTTAAATGACTCACATGTTTTGACTTTATAATATCAATTTGATTTAACTTTTTATAGTGTTATTTTCTAATTTTTTTTTTGCATTTCTCTTTCTTCCTCTCATTTAACAAAACAGATGAATTTTCATATTTTTATCCCTAGACTTCTTATTGCCTTGGATGCTTTTTTTTGTCTTTATCTGTGCCTTTCACAAAAGCAGGAAGCTGCTTGACAGAAAAGCAATGGTGTCAAATCTCTTGATGTTTTAATCATGTTTGCCTTGTGGTTATCCTGCAGGTCTTTTTCTTTTCCTGATATGACTGTAGTTTTCACCAACTTTATCTTTTTCCACAAAGGCAGGGTAGGACTGTACACTTTTTTTTTTTACCCCAACTCTTAACCCCAGAAAAGAGTTGAAACTTCATGCATCCCATAAAAGCTGTGGTGGACAAAGTCACGCCTTCTGCGTTCTTGCATTGGCATGTGCTTTTCTAGTTGATTGAAAATGAACCTTTTATTTTCACTGCTTTTATCACAAAATTTGTGCAAAAGTTCATCAGTTCAGTGCTGGGCATCCTGTGTGCTTTTAGCGGTACAAAAGTTTGTTCTTACCACTGAATTAGAGCAGTAAATGAATACTCATCCTGCGCAAGTTGAGTAGCTTTAGTAACTTCCAGAAGTACCAGCGTAGAGGAGGTGCAAGTGCTTACATCTATGAAATTCCCCCATACCCCAGTGACAAGTTCCAACATTGACTTGTGTATAGCTTAAAATAATTTCTTGGTAACTTAGAAGTTTTTTTCCGTATCTTCGTTTATTTCTGTGCTGTGGTTTACATGGTATCTGAGAGTGTCAAAAAGACTACTCAAGACATAGTAAAAGGATTTTGGAAAATTTTGTAGTGAACTTCTAAAAAACATTTCATCCAACCTCTGCCAGAAGATTTCAAAACCAACTCAGCCTGTTTTTGGCTGTCTCTGCAGCATGCTGTTTTGTGGCTGCGTGTACTAAGACAGTATATTTGACAGCAAATTAACTTCTCCTGTTGACTCATCTTTCCTGTTGTGTGAGGGAGGCCGTATTCGCCCGATTTGTAACTTGCTCTCCGATAGAAATGTGTTAGACTTCACCCTTGTCCTTGGTAACCGTTGCACTGGCCAGGTGCTAAATGGGCACTGGCCAAGTGGTTTCAGGTGGGGTGGGATTCAAGCCAAAACTATTTTTATAGTGACTCTCCTACATTCTTCTTCATCTCCCCTGGTGCATTGCTTTCTGGGTGTGAGCGGTCCTGCACATTTTGGGGAGCAGAAGCTGGAAAAGGCAGCTTGCTGTCTGTAGCTCGTGCTCCTGGGCAGAGCAGCCTTGGGTCTGACACAAGACCAAGTGACAAGTCCAATGTGTAGGAATCGTGTTGGTTAGCTAATACCATCCAAATGCCTGTAGGAGTGTTTTCATATTGACGTTTGTACTGATACTCAGCAAACTTCAAACCAATTTTTTCCCTAACCTTTTCAGCCTTTAACATCTGATTTTTATTTTAAGTGTCAACGTTACTGTCATTAAATACAAATCTAGATTGCTTATGGAGTAGCAGTGAAGCCACTTTTGCTGTTCAGTTTATTGTGTGAGGTCAGGAGTTTGTATGTTTATCTTGGGGCGCAGTGTTCTCAGAGTTTTGTCTGGTTTCCGACCAAAAGAGAGAGAAATAGGATGTGCTGACATGCTGCAGGTTCAGATTAAAATAAAACTTTTATCTTGTTTTGCAGTTTCCTTTATTTAGTTTTTTAATAGCAGAGTTAAGTATTTTACTGGGGTTTTTTTTGCACAGAGCTGGAGGAAAAGCCTTTTTTTTAATGAAATGTTTATTTAATGAAACCTTTTCTGTACCTGTCTTCTCGCTCCACAGACCCGATCGGAAGCGGAGGGACGTGTTCCGAATCGCAAATGCCACTTTGGCCACTCGAAACAGGAACACGACTGGGACAGATCACTTCACCAATGTTTCTGATGCAGAGGAGAGTGAAGTGGAATACCCCTTCTTTGAGACCAAAGTGGATGGCAAGGAGAGAACCGTCATCTCCCATCTCCAGCCTTTTACTCTTTACCGCATCGATATTCACAGCTGCAACCATGAAGCTGACACTCTTGGTTGTAGCGCTTCCAACTTTGTCTTTGCAAGAACCATGCCTTCAGGTATGCTCTCACAAGTCTAAAGCTTTGTTTTATTTTTTGGGAAGAGATCAATGTCGGGGAGGACAAACCCTGCAAAAACAGTCAGAAAAGCATTGGGGTATAATAAAAAAAATTCTATGCAAGAAAATACATTGGAACTATATAAAACTTTGTTACAGTAGTTTAATGTCCTTGCCTGGTCTCTCGTGTGTACTGAGTGATGTGTATTGAGTCTGTCCTGGGATCTGGAGAAAGGCAGAAGTGTGTGCGCTGAGTACTGAGCTAATCATGAGAGAATCGGTTTCCCAGCAGTGTAGGTGAGACCCACAGACGTGGTGGGTTAAGAGGTTTTATTCTTCAGTTCCCTGGATGCTGAATGGAGACAGGGAACACATTTCTCTGCTAATGTTTAGTTTTGCTGTGTTCACTCTGAACTGTTTGCAGATGTTAAAGAATTTTGCTGGTGGGAATGTTTGCTAAATGTTTCTTCTGTCACAGAATGACCGTGCATTTGTCCAGCCTGGGAACAGGAGGAGTACTGTGTTGCTTTGTGCCCAATCGCCAGCATCTAGACTCCTTCAAATTGGAGGCATTGAATGCTGTGCTCGTGTTTGGGACTTTTACAGATTGTACTTCTTCCGAGAAGAATAGAGATGATTTTAGTGTAAGCGCATATGCATCCAGCAAAGAGCTTCTGACTCCAGCAGATGTCTGGGAATATTTGATGCAGAACGGTGGCAATTTTATTTTGTTTCTGGAAGGAAAGACTATCATAATCCAGATCCAGCTGTGTCAGTAGAGAAGGAAAAAGTATTGCTTATTTCAAGGAAATAAGGAAATCTGTGAGATCAGGGGAAAGGAAGTAACTGTTCCCAGATTTTTAGTGCATGGCTCTAAAAATTAAAGGCTAAACAATTCTGTTTTCTTCTAAACCTAAAAAAACTGTGTTTTTAAAGAAGTAGCCTTCTTTCTGTGGCTGAAATGGTCTTCATATTCCTGTTCAGTTTTGAATAAAATGCATGAAATTATGAAGAATGAAGTAGTGATGAGACAGTTCCTGAGTTGCTGATGAAACTCCGTTTTAAACTGTGACAGATTTCCAAAGACTGGATGTTTTAGGAAAGGGATCTCAGTGGGGTAGATCTGGTGTATTTGGAGCCGTTTGCAGACAGGTCACTATTCACAGCTGTTCGGTGGGGATAGCTGTGTCTGCACCGTTCTGGAAGGAAAAACCAGATGCTGACAAACAGGTTCTTAGCCACACAGACCCCAAACCGGGTGACGCTGAATACACCGCACTTTTTCTGGTAACCAGCAGTTCAGACTCTGCTAATCTCTCCACCATGCCCCTGGCCAAGGCATTTAATTCTCTGGATCTTTGAATAGCACTTACTGCAGTGCTTCGATACCTAAAGAAGAGTATGAACCGTTTATTTTCCTCAGTTGTTGCCTAAGTTCTTGTTTCACTAATAGGTGTTCTTCTCACATCACTTGTAATTTATTTTCCTCAGTTGTTGCGTAAGTTCTTGTTTCGCTAATAGGTGTTCTTCTCACATCACTTGTAAATATTTTACAGAGGGAGCAGATAACATTCCAGGAACGGTCTCATGGGAAGCAAAAGAAGAAAATACCGTCTACCTGAAGTGGTTAGAGCCTGCAAATCCAAATGGGCTGATCCTCATGTATGAAATCAAATATGGGCAGCACGGAGAGGTGAGGATTTGACATTTCTCTGTCAAGTGACTGCTTGTAACTCTAATTTATACACAAAATGGGATCTTGCTTAACATGCTTTTGTGCAGTGCTGCAGACCAAGGATGAAAATGTGATTTCAAACATGTAGGACCAACCAGCATGCCAGTCCTTTGTTTCATTTATTTTGACAGTTTTTGAATTCCACATTATCTCCTTAAGGTGTTTGAAGAAAAACTGATCACATGGGACTTTTATAAAAATTAGCTTATCCTGCAACCATACAGTTTTCTCAAGAATGAAGGAATGTGCAGATATTAACATGAACTGTAAATTGCTTTTGTCTTGTAGGAGAAGCGGGAATGTGTTTCCAGACAGGAATACAAGAAGCTTGGAGGAGCTAAACTAACTCATCTGAACCCTGGAAACTATTCTGCTAGAGTTCAGGCCACTTCATTAGCTGGAAATGGGTCATGGACTGAGCCAGTCTCTTTCTATGTGCAGCCCAAATGTAAGATGAATGTCTATTACCTGTGTCAAACTGAGGGACTGTTGTCTTTTTAATAATTCCTGATGTTTACATATGTAACTGGGCATTGGAGCCTCTTGCCTGCACTCTGAATACTCCTCTTATTTGCTGATGCTTCTTTGGGAACTCTTCTCTGTTCCATTTTTTTGGCAAGTGTTGGCAACCAGGAGGTGTATCTGAGGTGTGGTCCTTTTCTTGCATACATTATATGTATATGAGAGGTGCAGACAGGTGGTGAGTGTGTAGAACATACAACTGTGTCTTCCTGTGATGTGCAGCTCTGTGGGAATGTCGCATTAGCCATAACAACATGGAGTTGGATTGTACAGAACTGTGGCAATAAGGCAAACCTGCTTTGAGTTGCAAAATAATATAAGAAACAAATAATTTGTTTAGATTATTGGCTGGCACTTTTGTTTTTTAAATATCAAGATGCTTTTTCATATGACCTGTTCCAAGTGGCATTCGATAAAGATAACATCCTGATTCTGATGAAAGGGTGATGCTGGTCCTGACAGTGGGAGTAATTTTTATTTTGGAAGAAGACCACTGTAGGGTCTACAGAGACCCTCCCAAGAACTTTTGTATTTAGTTGTAGAGCAGATGTGCATCCACAGAAAACTGGAAACTCTGTCTTTTATTCCTTTTTTGTTCTCTAATTGCTGGACTGTGAAGAACTTGAAGTAAAGAGCTGTGTGTGCTTATTCTGAATAGAAGTATAAGCAATTGCAAGGTGAACAAAAAAGGTGACTATGCAAATGAATATTTACATATTGTTCCTGAGGAATGTAAGCCCTTAAGCATAAGTTGTGAAAACAAACCTCAGACAGGCACTGTTCTGTACAAAATTAATACTTTTCATTGTCTCTTTTCTTGTTCCACTCACCTGCAGTCAGGGACTGCTTCTGAGTGCATTTTCCACATCAGGCAAGAAGATGAGTACTTTGATTTCTGCCCTGTATAGAAATATACTGAGTGGGCTTTGAATGTACGTGTGTTAATGGAGATTTTATAGAAACCCTGATACAATTGTTTTCTTGTTGGTTGCAGCAGCAAACTATGGAAACTTCCTGCACTTGATAATTGTGCTCCCTATTGCTTTCCTGCTCATCATTGGGGGATTACTGATAATGCTGTACGTCTTCAACAAAAAGAGGTGAGTTTTACATACTCGTGGCTAAAACTGCAGGAATGTTTATTTTCAAATCTGTGCCCATGGAACAAGTTAGAAATTAAAAAGGGAAATGGCATTCAGAGGACTTGAGAAGCTAAAGTAGATTCTGTCTTGTTGGTGTGTACAAGGAGGTGGTTTAGAGTTACCAGCAAGCATCTGGCTGCTGCTTGAGATATGAAGAGGCTTTTTGTTACAGTCTCGTGTTTGAGAGGGAGGAGGAACATATCCACTGGGGCAATGATGGCAGACACTGAACCTATATAATCAGAAGCTTTGACTGAGATATGGGTCAATATACATCATGAAAACTTAGTTCAATTTAGGTTAATTTGATTTCTTGCAAATGCGGGAGGTTTTTTGAAGTCTTTACATCCACTTGAAAAACCATCCTGGAGAGAGCAGTCTAGGGAACTCTTCTATTGATTTTTTTTTTCCTCGGTTGTTGTTGTTGTATCCTGGACAGAGCAGTCTAGGGAACTCTTCTGTTGATTTTTTTTTTTCCTCGGTTGTTGTTGTTGTGTGGTGTTTTTGGTTTTTTGTTTTTTTTTTTGTGACTAGTGGTTTATTTTCTTTAATTGCAATACATAATGAGAACTTAATAGAAGTCAGTGCACATGTTCAGCCTTGCAGCTTTCTAGATACGGAGGGGTTTTGTTACACTCATAAATTATGCACATTGAGTATCCCATTATTTCCAGCTGTAATTCATTTGTGTGCAGACAGTGGTACCAGTTCTCCTCAAGCCCTCCAGAAAGGGCGTTGTATCTAGTGAAGTACAATACCTGCTGGGCATTCCCTTGGGCTCTTCTGGGTGAAATGCCTGAGAACTCATCCTCCTTTAAATTGTTGTTTTAGCCCACAAGAATGTTTTGTCTTTGATTTTCTGAGGTCTGATGGTTTTATTTCTACAGCCTGCCTCCTGCAAGAGTTATCACAGTGCTTAATTAACATCTTTTTCTGAAAAT
>NW_010109128.1:29386-30695 GCF_000699245.1 Pterocles gutturalis
GAGTTGGTGGCTGTTTTTAAATGAAAATAATAGAAACATTTGCAGTTAAATGGAATTCCCCATTAAAAAGTTTTATCCTTTTCTAGATCACTTCTCTCCCACAGTAGAGCAGGTGATGTTAAAGTATGTTCTCAGCCACGGGTCTCCTGGGTGTATCACGATACAGCTGCCTTTCTCAAAGGGATTTACCCAGCAGCTGAAGTGCCTTGTGTTTATGCTTTTCTGATTATGATTTGGTATAGAGAAGAGTGCAGGTTTCCGTTTCCTGGGAAAGCTGTTCTGGGCTGTTTTCCCCTTGAGTATGTGACGTAGAAGAACTTGGTTTGTCCCCTTTGTCTGAAGAGCTCTCCACATACAGTAAATAATATTCTGTCCTTGAGCAAATGGTGCAAAAGCTGAAGAACAGGTGGTTTGAAATTTACTTAAAGATTAAAGAAGAAAAAAATATTTCAACAGGAACAGTGACAGACTGGGCAATGGAGTACTTTACGCTTCTGTGAACCCCGAGTACTTCAGTGCTTCAGATGGTAAGTATGGCCTTACACTTCTGGTGCTTTTATTTTCATATATTCTCTTTGTATCTGATTTTGAAAGGTACAAAACTTGAAGAGATGTAAAACCATTCTCTGTCTTTGTTTTATTACCACAGCCATGGATTCCATCATTGATGATACGTAAATGTCTCTTGTCTGTTGAAACTGTAGAGTCTTTGCAATTTTTCCTGTAGTTTATTCAGCTGAGGCAAACGTGAGGTGTGGTTGTCTGTAATGAGGATGTGCCCATGCTGTACAGATTATGTACGTGTGGAGCCTTTCAAGTGCAGGAGGAGATCAGACGAATTTCCTTGGGGAGTCCCTTCTTCTCTTTATGGTTTAGTTTGGTGCTACTGCTGTAGACTTCTTGCTGGAATACTGTTTCCAAAAGCTCCCAGGAGGCTAATGGGCTTAGCCAGCGTGACAGTGGACTCTTTCACTGTTATTTTTTATAGCAGCACCATCAGGGTTAAAGGTCTGACAATGTTCATGCTATAATCCTCTATTTTTGCATCCTGTCATTTCACCCACCCAGAGCATGTGACACAACTGTCCCCGACTTTGGTGACTGATAGGCAGCAGCATCCGTGACTACTCAGATGTCTTCTTGCCTGAGGCAGTCCTCCCTCCTGGCAGTCACCTTCTGAGATCTCTCTTCTGCCTCAGATCAAAGACTTGCAGCAGCAAGTTCTGCCTTTACTGGGGCAACACTGTGTGTGCAAGTGATCAGAATAGTTTCATGCAAAGAGCCTACTACATCAGAGAGCCTCTTTCCC
>NW_010109128.1:30726-49789 GCF_000699245.1 Pterocles gutturalis
TCTGTTAACAGAGAGTACAGCAGACACTAAACTGATACAGATGATCAAGTGTTTTTCATGCTGTCTGGAAGAATTAGGAAACCAATGATCCCAAGAAAAGCTCAAGCCTAAAGTATTGATTTAAGCCTCTTCCCACCCTGGTTTTGTGCTTTGAGGTTCTTATTTATATCCCGTTACGTCAATAGCACAATGAGGCCCCTTCGAGTCCATCGACACATTTCTTTAAGATTTATTTGTGTGCCAAACATCTACCTATCTCCATATGAGAGAGACCGTGGGCTGTTTGCATACATTGTGCAAGGTCTCAGCATTGTGTCTAGAGTTGTTTGCAGTAAAACTGTTTGGGCAGTTGGTACCACACCACTTGCAGAATTGGAACATCATGGCCTGTTCTTTCTCTCCATAGTGTATGTTCCAGACGAATGGGAAGTGCCCCGTGAGAAGATCACCATGTGTCGGGAGCTTGGGCAAGGCTCCTTTGGAATGGTGTACGAGGGAATAGCCAAGGGAGTGGTGAAGGATGAGCCCGAGACCAGGGTGGCCATCAAGACTGTCAATGAGTCCGCAAGCATGCGGGAGAGGATAGAGTTCTTAAACGAGGCTTCGGTGATGAAGGAGTTCAATTGTCACCATGTTGTAAGTCACAAAAATGTAACGAGGCTGTGATTCGTACAACCAGGGTGCTTACTGGCAGGAGGGTGTTGAGGGCACAGCTTCAGTGGCTGAATGTACATTCAGACCTTTCCCACAGGTTCACGGATGTCTGGGGATACATATAGACATGAATAAATGATTACTAGGGTTCAGTTACCTGTATTTGTAACTGAACATCTGGTTTTCCTCTTCTAGGTTCGGCTGCTTGGTGTTGTTTCTCAGGGCCAGCCTACGCTGGTTATCATGGAGCTGATGACACGTGGGGACCTCAAAAGTTACTTGAGATCATTGAGGCCAGACACAGAGGTGAGTCATGGGTTGCTGGATGTTGTTTTATTTCTTCAGTTAGAATCAGCTTGAACGAAACAGCGTCACGCTGGAAGCAGCAGGCAATTAGCCTTTCTTGCCCTTCTCCTTAAGCTCTAAGAACAAAACACGAGCTGCTCTGTGATCTGCAACACCTTTTTTCACGAGGTAGCTATTGCAAGTAGCCCAGTGTACTGCATGGAATAGGTCCCTTCTTGTGTTACTGAGTGCTGTTTTCCAGATTGAATTAAATCTCTCATTTCTCCTAAATGTGTTAAAAAAAATTGGCTAGTTGAAGCATGCGTGTTGGGATAATAGTTTCATGCTGTATATCCTGCCTCTTGCCTCTATTGGAAAGTAAAACTGTAGTATCTCGAGTAGTATGCGTACTCTAATACGTAGGCCATCATTCTACCAGCTAAAATTGCCACATACGATACAGGGTCTGAAGGATAAAGGTGACACTTGCCACTGAAATCATAGCGGACTATGTAGAAAATGAGCTCCGCAGTTTTTGCCCTTGATCTAGAAATTCTGATGTGAATAACTTAAAGGAACAGAAGATGAGCACAGTATACGCCCAAGAGAATGAATGTGGTACAAATGGAAGGCTTTGCATGTAGCAGGAGAGGATTGCTCAAGTGATTGGATACAGAAAACAATCATACTGAACACAGCGTTCAGAAATACCAGTAGGTATGGACTTGACTTGCATTTATGATTAATAATGTTTCAGATTATATTAAAGAGTCCTGGTTGAATTCAACTAAATTCCTAAAAAGGGAGAATGACATTATCTAGAAATTACCAAATGATGAATTCTGTACTTGGCTTTTCTGTCCTTGTGCTGGTGCTCTCCAAAGCACTTTCCATGGAAGGTGGAATCCCCGTCTCTGGATGGAAATGAAATCATTTAACATCTGGTTGGTTGTGAAGATAGTAAACCAGAAGACATCTCTAAAATAAGCCCTCTGCTTTGTATCTCAGAATTTGTGTGGCAGAAGGATGGACATTTAAACTCCATAGGTGCAAGATAACATTCTTATACCAAAAAGTCTTTCTGGTTTGTATCCCATAAAATGCAAAGGCCTGGAAAAGCTGTGCGGGGTTCTGTTTGTAACCCAGCTTGTTGTGGCCAGTTTGCCCACTAAGCAGGTGCTATGGTGTACATAGTCGTGAGTGTCTGTTTAGCCTGGATCATGTCAGGCTGAATTGTGATAATGTGATTTTTATTTTTTTTTAACTTAAAAAAAAAGTTGCAGTTTGATGTAGAAATAGTTGCTTCCCCCCTCACCCCTTAACTATTTTATCATCTTAATCTTGCTCAGACTAATCCTGGCCAGGCACCTCCAACTCTGAAGAAGATGATTCAGATGGCAGGAGAGATAGCTGATGGGATGGCATACCTCAATGCCAACAAATTTGTTCACAGAGATCTTGCTGCGAGAAACTGCATGGTGGCAGAAGACTTCACAGTGAAAATTGGAGGTGTGTTTTCTTGACTTCTACACAAATGAAAAATACTATCCTAAAAAATCTTAGAAGGCATTTTAATTTTTTGAAAGCTGTTTGAAAGACTTTTAAAAACTTAGCTCTAGTTTAAATTTCTGCAGAATGAAATATGTTACTTAGGAAGACTTGCTGTGATTTAAGACCCATGAGCAGTCAACACTGAGTTGAAACACTTGGAATATCTCTACTTGCAGTTGTTCCAGTGAGGAAATCAGCGTAGTGTGTGGGTTTAAAACCAGCTAGTGAAGCAGTGATTGGAGGTGCAGATGCTGCAGACATGTGGGTGAATGGCGTAGTTACTACTGGTGTGTCATTCTCTCCTCTGTTAATGCACAAAAATAATTCCACCTCCCGTTTATTGATTAAAGAATGAGAATTTTAGGATTATTTGAAAGCATATCTGATTTGGAAGTGGAATGTAAGGCTTGACTTCAGCTGGATGCTTTCCAGTCTAAACTGGAGTTCTGCTTTCCAGACAACAGAATGGCTTTTCCTCTGCTCTGCTGTTAGAACACCACTTTTTTTTTTTTTTTTTTTTTTTTTTCCCCTTCACCATCCCTCCAAGATAGTGTCAGAAGAGTTTTTTCAGACTTCTCTCCAGAGAGCATGATTTGAAGCTTTTGGCTGTTTTCGAGTTGTGCACATTAAAATAACATGTATAGCAACAGCCTTCTGCTCTAGAAAACTAATTCTTTTTCTCTGAGCTTAACTCAGCTCTTTTGATAATTTGTGTAAGTAATCCTGTCATTTGGGAGAAAGAAAAAATTATTTCATTTTGAGTCAGTTAATTAGGAAATAAGATCTTTGGGGGATTTTGTGCATTTTCTGCAGGTTCAGGGGAAGTCAGTCTGAATCCTTCCCATTCCAGGTCTCTCACTCCTCCTCCCCTCACCAGCATGTTCTACAGTTCTTTGAACTGAAGATGGTGCATTTCTTCCCTTTAACGTGGTACACGGTTACCCCAAAAGCATTTTGTGAAATGTGCCGCGCTGCTCTCATGTATATACCATCACTGAAAACCCCTTCGTGTAGAGACAGCTTAGGAGCGTCTTGACTGCACCACGCCAACTCAGACTGTTTAGAACTCAGAGGACGAGCGTTATGCTGCACTGTCCTGCGCTCCTTGCATATCTGTTTCTTATTTGCATTGCATTTTTAAAGAATTTTCCATTCAGCCAGGATAAAGTTACCCTGGTGTGTGGGAGTGATGGAATAGCTGCACAGATGGGCTTTTTAGTCATAGTCACCGAGGGTTCCAGTGTCCCTAGCAGACAAGGAACGAGAAGGATCAGCGGATGGTCACTTATCCAAACCTGGTAATAATGACTCTGAGCACTGGAGGAATGCTCTTCTTTTCACTCCACTTGTCCCAGGAGAAAAAGGGCAGCTACAGGTCTGTTGATAAAATGGATTTTGCCCTGGGTGTGCTGTGTCAGCAGACAGTATTAGTGAGAGGTTTGATGCCACCTGATTTATTAACTTTTTGGTTAGTGTCTGAAAGCACAGGGGCTGGTTTAAATGGGCCAGTCCAAGACCCAGCAGCTCTGTGTGCGTCAAGCTGGTTGCACAGAAAAAAATTCTGGAATTAAGTCTGAGTTACAGTCAGGAGATGAGCATTGTTAGATCCAAGGCTTGCAAATGCTTCTGTATTTACAGCTCAGGACATGCACAGAACCCAGAGTATGTCTTTAATATTGGTCTGTGCTAGTCATAAATGAATAGCCTGATCCTCTGTAGCATTCGAGATGGAATATTAGGCAGGAGCTGGAATTTACCTTTAGAAAGAGGGGGAAAAAAAAGAATAATTTCCTTCAACATGTGGGATTCTTTAATGAAAGACAATAGTATTAAGTATGAAAGGAGCTCTTTACACTCTTTAAAAAGAAAAGAAAATAATTGCACTTGAGAACAGATTAGTGAATTATGTGACCTTCAGAAGACTTACTGCAAGACTTCAGCATAAATTCTGGAACTTTTCATATTAATATATTTAAATCATTCAGACTTCTTACCCACAGAAGTCAATGCTAACAATGTCTGTTGGTTTTGTTGGGAGGGAAGCTAACCAGCCCTCAGGCAGCAGGTGAAGTGTCCTGGTGACAGATCGCAGATTCTTTGCACCTAACTGTGCTTCTCTGCTGGCTGCAATGGCTTATAGTAAGGGAAAAGGATCATCATTTTATCATGCAAACTCGAAACATTTATACCTTCTAGATTTTGGCATGACAAGAGATATCTACGAGACAGATTATTACCGTAAAGGAGGGAAAGGTTTGCTGCCTGTCCGCTGGATGTCCCCAGAATCGCTGAAGGATGGAGTCTTCACAACGCACTCCGATGTCTGGTAACAAAACAGGGGCTCTGAAAAACTGTTGTAGCCCTTCTTCTTTCTAACTCTTCTCTTGTTTTAGTAGACTTAATTAAGTATACCGCTTCTCCTGTCTCTTCAAAGGTAACTCTTTTTTCCACGGTGAAGCATTCTGCTTTGTACTTCATATTTCCGTTGCAAAATCAAGAACTCGTGAGGTTAAATTCTGCTCCCAGAGAGAGCAGAATTAAATCAATTTCCAAAACTGGAGGTGGTGGCGTGTTTCCTGCTGTGGGTTGTAAAATCCGTTGTGTGGTGAAAAATATTACCTTCACCTGGAAGAGCAAGTTGTCAGTTTTCAAATTGCCCTCCTTCAAGAAAAGCGTTAAAAGTTGCCAAGAAGATGGAAAGGTTCATAGTGCTGACCTGCTTTTCTATCAAAACCTTCTATGTAAATAACCCTACTTTCCTGCAGACGCTTTGGGTATAGTAGCAAGTTTTTTTCTTGGGAGGTCTCCCTGGTGTATATCCTTCTCCATTTGGAGCTTTGTTTGCTTGTTCTACATACCGCAAGATGCAGAAATAGGCTTTTCTTTAAAAGCACATTGCCTAGCTGCTCAATCTGTGAAGTTAAGAGGCATTCGGGAAATTTCAAAATATACTTCCTAGAAGAAATAATACTCTGGAACAATTCCTTCCCCATACACCCCCCAAACTTCTGCAGATAGGTAGGGAGGATTTGGCAGAAGATGAACAAATGTACTGGCAAAACCTCTACTCTGTCTTTTATGGTTTCTCTTGCCTTCCTAACAAGATGTTTTTACTGCTGATCTGTTACAGAATTGGCAGCTGATTGCCTCCAAATGTCTAGAAGTCAGTAGGAATGGTATTTTAGTAGTAAACTACAATTTTCTTTAAACAGCGTGGGGGGATTTTGGAGTCAGTGGACTGTAGTCCCCTGCACCAGCTTTGAGGGAAAGGTTCGTAAGAGGAATTATGCAGCAAGTGAAAACGCAAAGCACCAGGATGTTGCTTAAATTTTTTTGTATGTGGCTAGTAAGTTATTTAAGAATGCAGTAACTGTCAAACTTGGAAATAGCTGAAAATAACTGCTTTGAATTGAAGGGGAAGCCCTGTATCAGCCGTTTATCTAACAGAACAGCACAGGCATGCTTTTGGCAGTCCCCCTGCAGTAAAAGAATTTTGAGACTTGTAATGGCTTCACAAAGCAGACAGAAATTTGGAATATATCACTAGAAAATCCCCAGATGTAGAACTGAACGAGCCTGGAGAGAAGAGCGGGCAGACCTGCCAGTTCTCACCGCGCAGCAGTGACTTTAAAGTCCAGCCGGCATCTCCGGCGGTCGCATCGGAGCGAGCTGCGGCGGGTCAGGGGTTCAGCTTCGGTGACGTACGGCACGTGTCCCATACGTGCTCTCCTTTTAACCCGGAGCTGTTTAGTGGCATTATTGTTTAAACGTAACTCCAATTCCAACCAGAAAACCCCACACATGTGACGCCAAATTAAGCGTCAGAAGTAAATGAGCTTTAGTTGCTGCAGGAAGCACGCAGGTTCTCCCTTCATCGTTACCAAATTTGGCATTCATCCGGCCAAAGCAGGGTTCAACAGTGTTGCAGTTTATCAGCGGGACAGTCTGAGTGAAATATCCCAGCCAGAAGTCACGTGAAGGAAAGTAGCTTGCTGATTATAAGGTTGGAAAACTGGGGGATGAGTAAAATCTGCCAGATTTTTGCTTGAAAGCATAGAGAGAAAAAAATTGCCTTATGGAGAGCAAGTCCACAGCTCTCACCAGTGCTTCAGACAGCTCCTCCCTGGAAGGGTTTGTCATCTTAATTGTTGGAGGTGACTTATTCTGAGATGTAGTTCGCAGAGGTGTGCTGTCTCAAGGTACAAAACCACTGATTCAACATGCTGGTTGTTTGAAACACATGGACACTTGTGCTTGACACCTGTATCCACAGCTATAGATTCAGAAATTTCCATCTGAATTCCAAACCCAGTGGAGCTTGACTTACCACGCTCCAGAAATGGTGTCTGTGTCCGTGATCTGTTTATGGCCACTGGACTGTGGTGTCCAGTCTACTCTCAATAACTTTTAGACCAGACACTACACTTCGAAGGTCTCATCATGCCAGGAAAAATGACCGGACTCCTTGCACTGGTTCAGATTTTGGAGCTGCTTTATGAAAACCATGTCGCTTGGCTATTTTGGGGGCCATTTATTTTCATCAAACAGGAAAAAATGTTGAGATTGGTTTTGCTGCCTTTTTGGTAGGATATTGTGACATCTGGTTCCATGTTCTTCGAGATCTGTTTTAGAAGCCAAAATGTCAAAAAGACAAAACTGTGTGAGTGGTCAGAGTCCAAGATTTATAAGCTGTAAGGTGAAATGGCAAACTGCAAAAGAGTGTCTGGAGATTTTGAAGGGTGGAGCTTTATTTTAGCAATTCATTCTTTTATTGCTCCTCAGACTGAAGAATGAGGTAATTAGCCAAGACTGTTTGTGTTGTAGTTAGGGAAGGAGAACACTGTAAAATTAATGTAGTGCTGTTTGGGGTGAGGGTGTATTTCTGTAAATAAACTCTGCAGCATCTTGCATTCTTTCGGAGCTGGTAGTTGCCTTGGAGGAGCACCATCAGTTTATTTGTTATGATAATATGACTGGTAGGTGCGCAAGACTTGTTCTCATTATTCCTGCAGCGATCAAAGTAGCTTCAAAGGCACCAAAATGTTGAGTTGACCCTCTGTCCCTCCCTCCCCTGAAAGGCAAACAATTGCAAGTCTGTTTGTGGCTTCTGGCTCCAGATGCAAACCATTTTAGATACAGTGGATACTGGAAGATAAAACCACTCTCCCATAACCAGCTCATAATACTGGACTCCTGTTTTCACAACAATACCCTATTGAAACTCGGGTTTTTTTTCTCTAAGCTTGACTCAGCATTTTAGCTGCAGGAGACAAGACAGCATCTAGATTTGCTTTCTTTGCACAACAGCTCTAAAAGTAGATGACTCTTCAGCACAGGGCAGACAATTTGAGCTGTGTCTGCTCAATAAACTAATTTTAAATGGAGATATTTTGGGAAAGTGTCAATACTTAAATCCAAACTGCCCAATTACATAACGATGCTTATCTTTCTTTGGCAGTAATCAATTCCTATTATTAGACAGTCATCTTTTTTCACTTCTGCTGTCCTTTGTAGTCAGTTGGAAGGAGCTCAAAGCTCTGTTTAAAGAACATGGTTGCAAAAGGGTTAACTGAGTTTCTCCTGGGGGCCTAAATGTTTTGCTGCTGAAGCATCAAATTCAGGTGTTGGTACAAGAAGCTGGAGAACATTCCCATGTCTGCCATCTCCCTCTCAAAAATCGGTTTTGTTGCTTGCTGCTGTGTGTTGAATGCCTCGATCCTTGCTTTGCACCTTGGACATAGAATGTGGAAGAAACCAAAGCAGAGGGGTAAATGGAAGGTATTACCCAAGAAGTGGCTTTGTGCCTGGGGAATAGAGGTTGGTTGCTTTGCTTGCTGTAGTGGTAAGGCGGATGAGATGCACAGGTGTGGTGGGGCGCGTTTGCTGTCTAGCTCCTGGCTGGCTGGAGTGATCAGGGAAAAATCCGCTTTTAAATCTGGTTTGTGTGACTCGAGTATTTCTGATGAAAAGCAGCTTGCACTGGAATGAGACCTTACAGTTCTGCATTATTGTCTCCTCAGTTGCTGTCAGGAGTACCTGAGCTATGTGACATGAAGATTTTTATTTTACTTTTTTAAATGTACAGGTTTTTTTTCTTGCTGTCTCTGTGGCTTGGGGCGGGGGGGCTTGTTAAGCTCCCTTCAAATAACCCATCCCTGCAGCTTCTCCACTTGGCTAGAAGGTTTGATTCCCCATCTCCAGCCAGACATAGCTCTTTTTGCAGACTTTGTTCAAGTGTCTATACAGCCTGAGGTCCTCTGTACAAGAAGTGCAGAGATAGGAATATAAATTTTTTTTCCTTACGTGCATCTTCCCTTTTTCCTTTTCCACTTTCTTCCCACCTCCCAGCACACCTAGCATCTGAACTCAAAGCCGTAGGAAGGGGAGATGAGATGTGAGCTGATTCTCCAGGCAAGCTCACACCTTAAATCTTGAGTTAGGAGGCTTCTGGTCAATGCAAAGAGCTTGTGGGGGCTTTTTTACTGATTGACCCATACGGAACTGGTGTAACCAGGTGATGTTGGACCTGACCCATACGGAACTGGTGTAACCAGGCGATGTTGGACCTGACCCATACGGAACTGGTGTAACCAGGTGATGTTGGACCTGACCCATACGGAACTGGTGTAACAGGTGATGTTGGACCACTGGATGATAATAACCATGACTAGCTCTGAGCTGTAGAAATGGTGTGGAAAATTAAGATGGAATATTACCAGTCTTTTCTTACAGAGCCCGTTCTGAAGAGCCATTCAGAACTGGGAGCCTGTTTCTCTCCACTGGCTAGAAGTGTTTGAAGCCAACAGTTCCTTGTGCTAGGTGATGCGGCTGTCACCATAGATGGGTATTTTTTGAGTGATTGGAATTTTCTGGTGAAAGAAAGTACCCATGGACACCTACCTGCTCAGCATCATCTAAAAAAATATCCTTGTAAAGACTGCTTGGCTTTCTAAAGTTCTGATTTGTTTTCCAGGTCTTTTGGTGTTGTACTTTGGGAGATCGCAACGTTAGCGGAGCAGCCGTACCAAGGCATGACCAATGAACAAGTGCTCCGCTTCGTGATGGAAGGAGGTCTGCTGGAAAAACCAGACAATTGTCCTGACATGCTGTAAGTGTCACCAGTTACCACTGTCCTCAGCGGAGAGTTTATTCTTTGTGATCCCTTCAGTGTCTGCTTCTGCCCTGCCACAGGAGGGGTTACTAAAGAGTGACAGTAACGTGCGGCGCTGTCAATCTGATATGTTACAGCAGTTAAATGTGCCAGAAAACAACTTCACTTGTGGCCAGAATCTCACTTTGGGCTATCTCCTCTAATAAGGAAACAAAACCCAGCCTTTGTGTTCCTGAATAAATTCAGATTTAATAAAAGCTCATCAGTGACATTTGCTACAGCAGAAGACTTTGTGCCTAAACCGTGTCTCTTCTGCTTAAAGTAGTTCTGTGGAGTATAAAGACAAAAAAGAGCTTAAGACGAACAGAAATGCGTTGTGCATAAACTCTGTGGAGTTCAAGTTTTTAATTCAGCGTACAGATAACCGAGTGTATCGTTCCTTTGTCTGGGGCAGCGGTGGAGCTGCGGTTTCATTGACAGTGCTCGTCTCACGGAGACAAACACATCTCCCCTGCTCGCAGCTTCCTTCGCTGTAGAGAGGACAGGGAAAAAGCTTTGCCCACCCCTGGAGTCAGCACAGAGCCTCGCAGCAGAGGAGGGTGTGCGGTGCAGCAGGCTTCGGTTTTTAGCTTTACATTGTTGAAATACTTCTGCTGGCTTTTGTGTACAGCAGTTTCAGTTGTTCAGACTTTATTACTTTGATATACTTCCCAAACTGGCTTTTGGGAAGGAAATACTGCGTCTTGCAGTTATTGAAATTTGTTGGAGGCCCACAGAAGGGATACAATCACTTAAGGGCCTCAGCTGCTTGGGATTCTTAGGAAAAGAGCTTTTTTGGCTGGAGCGCTGGCTTGGGTTTCAGATGACAGGCAGTGTTGTTTTGTTGTTCGAGAGGGGTGGGTGGTATAGGCAGGGGGAGGTGTAGCTGCCATATGATTCCTCAGTTGCACATTCTTTCCCTTCCAGGATGCTGTGGAGCGTTTCTGGCAGTCAGATGGACTGGAGATGGTTTAACGTGGTCGGAGCTGTGCAATGGAGCGGGGGGAGCGAGCAGAAAGGGGAAGGAACAGGGTGTGGGAAGGGGTCTGTTCCCCGAGTCCACAGGAGAAAATACCTCTGGGGTGAGAACACGCTCAGCAGGAGAGTCAGCATCAGAGATTCTTCATTAACCTGGGGCATGTGTGACATGAGTGGGGGACAGAGGGGAGTCACAGCAAGGAGCTCTCTTCACTGCAGCCCACCCGGCCCCTTCTCTGCCTCCTCCTCCTCAGAGGTAACCCTCCGTTCGCTGGGTGTTGCTGCTGGATGAATCCCCTTTCAGGGCAGCTGCCCCTGAGCTGAGTGAATTCGGTTAATGTTTGGCTGAGCGAAAAAAAAAAAAAATATTGCCCTGAGAAGCTTATAGTGACTTGCTTCAGCTCCCTTTCAGCTTGTTTTGTCTTTGTGTTCGGACAGACACCCAGCTCTGCTGAAATTCAAACAGGTTGTTGTAGGAGTAGTGGGAGAGAGCTCCAGGAATAATCTTCACCTTTTTTCCGTGCATTTGGCATTCAAAGAGCCCATTTTGCATTACTACGATGTTTTGGTGGTTTTGGTATGAATGTTTTCACTGCTTTCCCCGTGCTCCATCCCGTTTGCCCAAGATGCTGCACAGAGACTTGGTCTGGAGGCTGAGTTCCTCTCCAGCTGTCTGTGACCTGCTTCTCAGCACTGGATGTAAAAAGAAAATTACTGCATGCACAGAAAGGTGCTTGTAACAGTTGCAGAGAGCCTTGAGATTGCATAAGGACCTGGCCGGGCATCCCCAGTGAGTGCCAGGCACTGCTTTCGCGAGCTTTATGAAACCCTTTGTAAGTCCTTGTTTTATGGAGGTTGGTACGAGACTCTGTGTAAAGACAGGCTTCTCGGCGTGTCTGTGCCAGTGGAAGGTTTTTTTCAGACAGCACAAATTCTTACTGGTGGAGACTGGTCTGTGATACTTAATATTAACTCAAAATCTTAACTCAGGATGTCCAGAAAGCAAAGTCCACCTGCTGCAGGAAAATCCGTGTGTTTGTGCTCGATCCTGCGTGACAAGCAAGCAAGAAGGGGAGCCAGGAATGGCACTTCTGTGTCTCTCATGTGGTAGGCTACAAGTGCAGAGATATTTTTTCTTTAAATTAGTTTGACTTGGAAACAACCAAAATTCTGGGCAGAACACAGATTTACCTTTCTGTGGAGAGAGGGGAGAACACTGACACCCAAAAACCTCCAGAACAGGTGGAGGAGGTGGACTGCTGTGGGGCAGTGTAGATGAGAATAGAGAGAAGAATCTTGCTGCAACTGTCACCAAATCCGCTATTTTTAACCGTGCAGATGATGTGAGTGTTGACACAGCCGTGCAGTGCAGTAGTTTTCGTAAGGGCCTCGGGTTGCCTCCCCTCCATGGATCCTGCGTGGTGCAAGCTCCATCCCCCCGAAGGCTGCAATGCCAGTCAGGCCAGCAGCGGTTTGTTAACCCCTGGTAGCAGCGAGTCGGTAGCTTTTAGATGGAGCAGAGACCAAGGACACTGGGAGAACTGCAGAGGTTCAGTTCTGCAGCGTGGTTGTAGGGGATGCTTGTGCAAAGCAGTGTTTCTGGAGGCTTTTTGCTCTTGCACAGGGTGAAACAAGACTCAGCCCTGTTTATGCTACACCCTCTTGGCATAGCTTGCGTGGTTTTACAGACAGAACCGTGCAGTAAGACAGATGGTTCAATAATACGGTGCCAGGAGAAGCTTTGCTGTTTTTCTCCCCTTCCTGTGCAATAAGGGATGTTTTTATGTGCTCCATTGTTCCGGCAGCGCTCATCAGGTGATGGCTGCGTGGCGAGGAGGGTTGCTACAGCTGAAGCTCTCAGACAGTGTGTTCCCATGGGGCTTCTAAAAGTTGTGGAGGCTGGAATTCCACCCTGTTTGTGAAGCAAAATTGCTTCCCCCACATGGGTTGTAGATGACTAGACTATTTACGCATTGCTGATATTCCCTTTGTTCCCAGCCAGCGCTGGGTTAGAAGCCGGGGGTGCTGTGCAGAGGTGATGTTGGTGTGCCGCAGCAGCAGAAAGGGAGAGGTCCTTTTGCTTGTCCCCACCAGATCCAGTCTGATGCAAAGCACAAACACACAAATGGAACACAGCTTCTATAGTAACTTTCCTTTTTCTTTTTCTTTTTTTTTTCCCTGTCTCACAGCAAAAAGTAATGCAGGTTTTGCTCAGTTCTTCGAGCAAAAGATGCAGGAGACAGACACAGGCTATTCCTCTATCTTGCGACGATGCCTCCAACTTTCTTGAGCTTACTTGCCACCAGTCAGAAACATAATTCATGAATTGCTCAGGTTGTATTAACAGACTGTAAACTCTTCCACTGGCTGCTGGAGGGGGTTGGTGGTTGTTTTGGTTTTTTTTTGTTGTTTAAGATAATGTAAGCAAGGTCTTTGAACCCACAGAGCTAAAAAGAAAAAGAAAAATCCTTTTATGGGAACTCTGTAGGGTTTTTAAATCTGGAATGGCTTAAAAGAAACATCACATGTCCGTGTTTGTGCTGATGTCACATGCATTACTCCACCGCTTGTGGTATCTCCTTAGCATTGCCCTGAGGCCCGCGGGCACGGCGCCAGCGAGTATCCAGTGTTCTTGGCTCCGGCTGGCGCTTCTATTCAGGGACGCAGCAGTCAGCTGGAAAGGAAACAGCAATGAAGTAACAGAAATGGATTTTATATATTTATGTCTCAAGCTCTCCTCGTTTGTGGGTGAGAGTATAGTGCAGTTTTATAGTTTGGCTTCGCTTTCGCTCTGAAAGGCTTTTTAAAGACTCAAAAACAAGCAATAGTTTCACCGTGTTTATATGTCTACGTGCCTGTTCCAGCGCAGCGCTGAGTACCCGGGGAGCTCTCCCAGCACAGACTGGTTTTGCCGGCTTCTTTCTGGGTGTCTCAAGGCTGTGCTCAGGTGCCTGACGCTGGGTTCTGCAGGGCTGTGCCAGCTGAGCTCTAACATTTGTGACTGCAGACGCACTTGAGTTGAGATTGCTTTCATTTCAGTCGAAGCTCTCAGTGTTTGCAGCCCAAACACAGCCGCTCTTGGTCTCTCTGCTGGTTCATGTCGGCTGAGCACACCCTGCACCCTGTGAGAAATGCGGCAGGATTTCCCCAGCAGCAAGGTTCAGGGGAGGGGATTGCTTTGCTTTGGTTTTGTTTCAGGTCAGGGCTCCCGGGCTCTCCGGACCCCGCTGTGGGCAGTGATGCACAGCGACAGGCGTCAGAGCCCAGGGTTTCCAGCTCGGTGACAGTCCAACAGGAGTGTTTGTTCTGGAGCAGGGGCTCTGGAGACGTTAAGACGTTACTGTGTGATGGAGTGAGGTGCTGTTCACAAAAGGAGTCAATTTTTGTTTGGTTTTGTCTCTTTTTAGTTTAAACAAAAAAAAAAAATCATTCCCCACACTGCTGCAGAGATCTAGTGAAGCGCTGCCGGGCATAAGGCAGTGAGAGCTGGTGAAAGCATAAAATAGAATCGCTGGCTTGCTTCTGAAAATCTGTGGAAGTTAGGAAAATGGGATTGTTGTTCTATAGAATCAAAACTAAGAGTTTAGGAGCCCTGGCAAACCGTACTGGGAAGGCTGGCAGAGGCGGGAAATGGCCCTGGGCTGGCTGCTGGAGCAGGGAAGGGGGTCCAGCAGGACTGCGGGTCACCGTGCTGGAAGGTGAGTCAGAGATGTGAACTGAAAGATTTTTCTTTGGTGTTTTTTTTAGATCTCTTCTTATTCTAGCACAGAAAGCCGTAGTTTTGGCCAGTGGTGACTTACTACACACAGCTCTTCCTCCCAGTGCTGTGTACACAGGGCATTGGCTGGAATTATTAATGTTAATCGTCCTTTTCTTATTTAAATTTGTCCTGTTGCTTGTGCTGTGTTAACCCCAGACATCCCTATTCCACCTTCACAGACAGTGAAATCCTTTCTTGTGTTGTGCCTAAAGCTCAGGGCGATCTCTCAGGAATATCCCATTTTGCTGTGTCATGAAAACAGTGTTTTTGTTATGTATGTATGTATGTATTCCCGTTTCATTTTGTGGGTTTGTTTTGCCAGCATGGGACATTGTGCAGATCTAATCGTGGGTGTGCTTAAACAGATGATCTCACACTCCATAAAATATTAATGCATCCCTGGCCGTAAATGAAAACAACATAATTTTGAAATAAAATACTAGAGAATGTTTTTGAGATTGGCAAATGTCTTTTGGGGATTACAATTAATTCTAATGTAGTTTTCTTTTTTCAGGGGAAAGAAGCGGTGCTTTACCTTGTGTGTATTTCCCTTTTTTCATTTTTTTCTAAGACAATATTGATGGGTAGGGGTTGGTTGTTTGGAAAAGATACTCCAAGAGGCGCTCCCATGTAGCTGTATGGTTAAGCAGAGGATATTTTGGAGGAAAAGAGAGATACAAAGTCAGAAGTACAAAATGCTTCTGGATGTTGAGTGTCCATGAGACTGTTTTATGGGCAAGCGTGTGAAGGCTGAGGCAGGAGCTGTGGAAGTAAATCATGGTTAGAAAGAAGGTTGAAATGTGCCCTGGGGATCTCGGCCTGTAAGAGCACTGTCACTTTGTCCTCTGTGAGAACTGAGTGGTTTTCTAATGCACGTCGTCCGATTCAGTGACGGTCGGTTGGGCTCCAGCCGGGGCTCGTAGGACACCCCAGTAACGGGTTTTGCTGTGTCTCCTCTGCAGGTTCGAGCTGATGCGCATGTGCTGGCAGTACAACCCGAAGATGAGACCCTCCTTCCTGGAGATCATCGGTAGCATTAAAGATGAGCTGGACCCAGCCTTCAAAGAGGTCTCCTTCTTCTACAGTGAAGAGAACAAGCCTCCGGACACAGAGGAGCTTGACCTGGAGACTGAAAACATGGAGAGCATTCCTTTAGATCCCTCCTCCACCCTCCAACCCACTGACAAGCACTCAGGACACAAAGCCGAGAACGGCCCGGGCGTGGTGGTCCTTCGGGCCAGCTTCGAGGAGAGACAGCCCTACGCACACATGAACGGGGGACGCAAGAACGAGAGGGCCTTACCGTTGCCCCAGTCTTCGGCCTGCTGATCCTTTAGAACCAGAATCTCACAGAAATAAAAACACAGAAAAAAAAAAATAAACACATGCATCGGGGGAAGAAAGAAAGAAAAATTACAATATATTCAAAAGCCTACTGTACCTCAGTGGATCTTCAGAACTGCCATAGCTGCACTTGGGAGAACCCTTTTTTCAGTAAACGAGTTATCATATTTTTCTTTTTTCGATATGCAAGCAGATGTTTGTTTCAGTAAAGGACTCCATTCATGGGGCACACAGTCGGCCTTTTAAAACTCTAATGTTAACACTTAATAGCAACAGAAAACTTGAGATCTGATGTCTCTCTCTCTCTCCTCTCTCCTCTTTCTTCTTTCTCTTTCTGTCTCTCTCTTTGCTTCATAATGGGAAACATATCTGCGTGCGAATTCAACCGTACGGCACTTTTATCAGATCAAAGATATCGCAGGCCAGGTGGCTCCCCGGTACCCTTGCAAGCACCCACCTAACACTGTAGGTCTTTATTAAAAAAACCAACCAAACAAAAAAACAAACAAAAAAACCCACAAAAAAAAAAAAAGACTGGATTTTTAATGTTGCTCTTTAATCTTTTTAGGAACACGTAAAAGAATAAAAAAGGGCCATCATTCGTCCAAGGTTGTTACCATTTACAACGCTGCCAAATTTTGCCAAAAAACCTGAACTCTTTGGTTTTTGTTTTTGTTTTTTTGTAGGCATGGAAGGAGCACAGTAATCAACTGCTCTGTTTAAAAGAGATCCTGACCAATACATTCTATTCAATCATACACTGGTATTTAAAAAAAAAAGAAATTTAAAAAACCAAATTGTCTAGATCTTTTTTCAAAACTGGACAAAATGTGATTTATTTTTTTCTTGTGATGGAGAAGATATAAGGGATGGGGTAAGGAAACAGCCCTCCCTCCACCCCTGTCCCCATCCCAATGAATTCTGGACAAAACTGGCAGTGGTGAGCTAAGTAAACGTGCATTTCATACAAAAAAAGTCAACCGCACGCCAAAAATGAAACATGAAAAACATGAAAAATAACCGGCAGAGATCTCCATCGTTGCAGCCTGCCATCCTTCACAGGCTTGCAAGGAAAAAAACACCTAGAAACATAAATTGGAGAAGACAAAAAAAGCAGTAACCGGATTCAAGTATATGATGCTTTGTTGACCTTTTCTCTTTATTATTAAGACTTCTCGAAGGGTCTTGCAGTTCTATGTTAGACCATGGATCATTTGCATACACATTGTCTTTTGTGTCACTTTTATAACTTTTTTACGGTTCAGATACTCATCTATATGTCTGTACAGAAAAAAGCTGCTATTTTTTTTGTTCTTTATCTTTGTGGATTTAATCTATGAAAACCTTCAGGTCTGCCCTCCTTCCCTTCCCTCCCACTTCAACAAATTTTCTTATGCTTTGTACTATAGTGTGTAACTTTTACTTCCTCCTTCCCAGTAACTGATACCTTTCATATGATTTGCCATGAACTGTTTAATGCCTTTTTATAAATACATTTCCTCCTTGTTTTTTTTTCCCCCCTCTCCCTCCCCATTAGTTGTTTTACAACATCTTGGCTGTGTGGGCTACAGGGCTTTTGAGGGGGACATGGAGAAAGAAGGGACCCCTCGCACGGAAACACTCCAGCAGTGCTGTGAGGTGGTGGTTTGAAACCCTGGTTTTCCTTCCTTCCCACTAACCTCTGCCCAGACAGCATGCGAGTCTCTTACAGTGCAAGGCATGATACGAACTCAGGTCAGAAAAAAAAAAAAAAAGGTTAACTATATAGTACATTCTTGTTCAGTGTTTCTGTTCATTGTTGTACAAGGGTCCTACCCCTCCTTCCCTTCCCGCTTGGTTTGGTTGTGGCACACCTCCACCCACCCATCCCACACACACTCCCCACACACATGCACACACACACACCTTTTTTATTTTTTTTAATTTGTTGGGTACAACAGCAGACACAAGGCTTTTGGGTCACTGATTTTTTAAAAAGACTATTTTAACCCTTCCACCCTGTGAACAAGAGCTATGCCAGCTGCAGCTGGTGCCGCCAGACACTCTTGGGGTGGCCACTGAACACCTGGCTCCAGCGAACCCCAGCTCTGCGCCTTCCCAGTGAGGAAGCCCTCATGGAGGGAACTCTGGGCTGCACTTCGCACCCCTGGTGAAAAAAAAAATAAAAATCAAACAACAACCAAACCAAACCCACCAGGCCATTTCCAGGGGGCTGGGTGGAAAGCATGCAGCTGGGGCCAGTGGCTTGGCTAGCAAACAGTTAAATTTTGGCAGCTATGGAAACCTGCACAAGTACCAGCTTGTTGCTTCAATCATAGACCAAACCTCAGAACAAAAGAAAAATGAGTAAGCTTGTTTGTTCAGTTGCAGAAGCCTTGGTGAAAGGGGAAGGAGGGGGCCATCAGCAAGTCTGCAACCAGGGAGTCGCACCCGTTGCGGTAGTTACAGCATCTACGCCTTTGTTTAGCACTGATCCAACCAAATGATGGCAGTGAAGAGGTAGTTCTGGGATGGAAACGTTTAAATCTTTTGAGTAAGAACAAAGAATTAAAATATACTGATTGCTAGTTTTGACTGGAGATTTTAAAAAGTTTGTAGTGCTTTTTGCTTGTGTAGTTTAGGTCCCATTATCTTCTCTTGCCTCTGTCCCATAGTTATTTTTCCCTTTTAAAAATGAAAAAAGACAAAAAAGTTAATTAAGAAGGTATTCTATGTAGGATTTTTTATTTATTTTTGTGATATCAGTTTAAATCACTGTAGAGATGCCCCATAATAAATTTAAATACTGAGATAAGGGTTTTTGAGTATGACAGGGGGACAGTTTTTGATTTTTTTCAAACATTTATCTACCTCACTCTTATTTTTTTATATGTGTATATATAAAAAAAAATACATCTCACATTTCTCAGCAGCCAATAAATGCCGTTGATACTGGTAACCTCTCACTCCATATACCACATGCTCTAGGTTCTGGAGGGGAACAGCCACTGCCTGTCACAAAGGGTCACTGCAGAATATTTGCCTCAATTCCAAGGAGTTTCTCCAATTTTTTGGTTCAGATTCACTGCTGTGAGGAGAAACCCCAGAGCTGTCTGACTTAGGGTGACCATTCTTAAGGAAACACAAAGGCTTTGCCATGTGCTGTCACAGCGGTCCTCAGGTCAGTGACAAAACGCTGCATGCTCGGAGGAGCGGAGATGTAGCTGCCCTGATATGAGGACTTCAGATTATGAGGACTTGATGAAATCTGTTACAGAAATGAGTTATTTACAATGGTTGAAGGTCCAGAAGAATTACTAGAGTAAAGGAATAGTTTTTCTGTTTGTCCTGGAGAATGGGCT
>NW_010109128.1:49838-69953 GCF_000699245.1 Pterocles gutturalis
GCACCTAAGAATCAATTGGCTCGTACAGTGATAGCCTTGCTTTCTTGACCAAAAAAACAGTGGAAACACCTGTCACAGGCTGCCTGATGAGACTGCTACATCGAGTTTACAGCTTTGGATCTTTGCTGCTTCTGTTTGATGAGAGCACTGATTTTTTTATTTTTTTTTTCCAAAACTAACATTGAATTGATTTCTTTTAACGTGCCAGTAAAAATTCAGTTCCCTTTTCTTCCCCCGTTTATATGCTTCGTAACTGTGGATTCTGATGGACCAGCCATCAAATTTTAACTGCCCTCTGACAGCGTGTAACTGGTTTACAAGCACACAGGACTAACACGAGCTTGCCGTCAACTTGATGTACAGCGTTTCCCTTTTTCCAGCTCTGGCAGCTGTTGGTGCAGGTGTTGGTTCTGGTATCTGAATAATGTGGTGCTTGGCTACTTCAAGTCCTACACAGCCTCTTGAATACACAAAGCTGTGGTTAAGTACTACAGAGTTTCTCTTTGGAGGGAGCGTTTCTCTCTAGGCCTGAGAAACCAGCAAAATTTGAAGCTTTCACTAGGCTGTTCTGGTTTTCCATTTTTATGAGGTTCCCGTGACCTTTTGGAGCCGTGGCTGTTCCCCTCTCTTGCACATATTGATTACCACAACTGGAGATCCTCAGATCTTTCAGCTGGCTAGGAGGGTTTTGTTAAAACTGTCCAAGTTACTGGTTTTTATAATTGTATGTAGGTGGTTTTAAAATGTATTAGAAAAAACACTAATGACGTAGCACCCATCATGATAAAACATTTCAAAAAGCACTTGAGTAGAAGGCAGTCACGTGGCATCACGTACACGTGCGTGGTGACAGTCAGCTCTCCTGGACCAAACCACCTTCATGATACCATTGCGTTCTGTGTTTGCAATTCAAGCTTAATTCCTTTTTTGTTCTGTTTGTTTCCATAGCTTTTTTTATTTTGTGGTTGTGTTTTGTGCATTTTGAATAGCTTTATTCACATGGGTTTTTCATGCAGCCTTCCCTTGGACAGTAAATCAAGTTGTTTGTGCATGTGAACAACTGAAAATTAATGTTGGCTTGATAGAGTCATAATATGGTTTGTAATGTTGTTCTTCCCTGAGACCACTGGCTTGTCTGGTATGGAAAATTTATTTAGAACTTCAGCTATGTTTGAATAAAGTTAAAGTAATCCAATTTGTTTATAAATTAAAAACAAAAGCCCACCCAGCCCTGAAAACCAGCATTTTGACAAATGGTACCAAGATGTTTTGGTGCAGTAAGGTAACAAATTGGCATCACTGTGGGGAGCAGGCGGCTTTGTTTTTAGTGCTCGGCCGTTGTTCTCACCTGACTTGCGTTTAAAAGCCGCTCGGTGGCACAGAAGGTGGTTTGGTTGCGGAGGAATGTGGCTCCTACTTAAACACAGAAGTGTCGGCTGTGTGGTACTAAATCAGATGCTCTTTTGGGGGAGCAAGAAAAGAAACGCAGAAGCCGAGCGTGATGGAAAGTGCGAGTCCAGCGTGTGTGCGCCAAGTGATGCCTCTGCTCTCGAAAGCTGGTTCTGCGTGATGTATGACCCGAGGCGTGTTCGCACTGATGCTCCTCTTGGTCTTTAAAAACAAACAAAAGCAAGCCCGGTTTGCCCAGGACGACTGGTCACCAGATGGAACCGCTGTCAGGTCCTCTGGGAACTGCTGAGGGGTGTTGGGTACAACCTGAGTCCAAGGGAACAACACTCCGATTGTTGGTGTAACTCCATACATATATATCTATATATACATATATATATCTGCATATGTATATCTATAATATAGATATATATATTTAAACCCTTTTCATTCCATTAGTACAAGTTAACACTTGTTTCCTGTTATTCTTATTTTGTTTGTCAACAGTGTATTTAATCACTGGGCTGAACAACAGCGGAGGAAGGTGCAAGGGATCCACTCCTTACGAACCAGTGATAAAAGCCAGATATTGCAACTTAACCCACGAGTAGTTGTGCAGACAAGAATTTAAGAATGATGTGTAGAAACAACACTAGTGTCCGGGGGTGCTGAAGATACAGAACTATAACTAGGCAGGAGGCTTCGAGGGATGCCTCAGTTTAGAAACTGGCTGCTCAGAGATGGGGAACGGCCTCTGAAATTGAGCACAGCCATGGAAATCGGGATTGAGAAAGGTTTGTGTGGAGACAGGTGAAAACAAAGGATACAGAAAAGGGTATTTACAGAGACACAGGGCTTGGCAGGTGTTAGAAGTAGTTTCCTGAGCCTGGTATGTGGGACAGCATCAGAGCTCAGGTGTCACAACTCTGATCGTTGGTACTTGTAAATAAACTTCTGGACTTCCCAGCTGGAGCAGTAAAGTCATTACCAGGAGTTTAATGGTTATCATCACCAGTCTGTATGAATCAGGCCCAACTTACAGTTGGTCTATTTTGCAAGTACCTGAAGACTATCACTAGTTTGTGTGTGCGTATGCGTGTGTGCTCAACTTTTTTTTTTTTTTTTTGTTTGTTCCATTAGCATTTTCAATAGGGCTTTAAGTCCAGTAGATTACGGGTAGTCAGTTGACGAAGATCTGGTTTACAAGAACTAATTAAATGTTTCATTGCATTTTGTAAGTACATAGAATAATTTTATAAAAATGTTTGTAGTTTATAAATGCCTAAACTATAATTTAAGGGCACTTTTCCGTGTCTGTGGGTGGGTGTGTCTGTATGTGATCAGTTTTGTTTGGTGGTACCAGGTTACTAGCTAGCTTTACAATATGCCAAAAAGGATTGCTAACGCGTCCAATTCATGGCTTCTCCCTCTCCCCCTACCCGCCCAAGCTTTGTGTCCCAGTATAGAGTGAATGAATCAAGGAGTTGGGGAAATGTTCTGTATCTTCAGTATCCTGGTCTTCCAGAGCCCTCTGGTTGGGGTGGGATCATCTTACCTGGTCATTTCACTTTGCTGTCTAGGGCAGTTCGCTTAACGGATTACAAAACCTCACTGGTCAGGGAAACAGAACGGGTTTTGCTGCTACCAACTCTCGCTTGTGCTGTTCAGTACCCGCTTTACGGTGGCCGTGTGGTTTGAAGGATGCAACTGCGTAAGAGAAAGAGGGAAGACGGTTTTCATAATTGCTGTTGAAGAACTATTTGCAGATTTCTTACAAGTTTAAAAGTTTGTATGCAGCCTCTAAAGATGTTGAGCACCATTTGAAGCTTTGTTGAAATAAGCAAGGCAGGGTCCCTATTTATTTTTATTTAAGAATGTTGAAGAGCCCTTTCCCCTCGCTCCCCCCAAATTTGACTCACCGCATCGCTGAAGGGTTACGATGATTTAGATACTGTTTAAAAATCAACTCTTCTGTTTTCTGAACCAGTGAGGTTTGAGATGAAAAGATTGGCCAGAGTTTGTCTACCTCTGGGACAAAAACAAAACTAGAAAGTGCTAAGGAATGGATGCAGTTGCAAATACAACATTTTCCAATTTTTCTTGTTTAAATTTTTTTAAGAGAAAATTAAACAATAACATGGCCAATTTATTACGTAAAAAGACTTGCTGTGTATAAATTATTCCTAAAGAAATTCCTGTGTTTATATTAAAATGAATCAGTAGATAAAAAAAAAATTTCAAAATGTTTTTGTATATTCTGTTGTAAGAATTTATTCCTGTTATTGCGATATACTCGGGATTCTTTACATTATGAAAAGAAGAAACTTTGTCTATTTTGAATGGCTGAAGCTAAGGCTCCTTTAGTTTCTCTTACTCTGCTTTTTTCTAGTAGTTTCAGTACTACATGATTTAAGTTAAATAAAAGAATTCTGTATGCATTTGCCTGTTTCTGAATTTGTTGCTCCTTATGCAAAGCAAGTACAGGTTAGACAACGCACAGCAAAACTGCTTTTCTTCTGCCTGTTTTGGTTGCATTTAACTGAGCTACTCTGAATAAATAGTGGTAGAGGCCAGTATTGCCATTACGTTGTGCTGAAATCAAAAGTATTTTCATCCAGTGACACTGAACTCGTGGACCCTCTATTTTATTTATTTATTTGAAGAAAATTGCTTATTTACCAGTACAGCAATCCATAGATGGCATTCAGCCATCCAGCACGTGGTTATCACTCTTGTGTAACGGTCGTTGAAAAAGAATGGCAAGAAATCTAGAATTAGCTTGGCGTTTCCAGTTCCTCTGACTCTTGTCATCAAAATGCTGATTGAAATACGGCACGATGGTGGCCCTTCCTCAGCTCCCTGTGCTGGTAGGTTTGTCTGTTGTCCTTTTTAGTGTCGTGATGCTTGAGGAATGGGCTTTTGTTTCCCTGGAGAAATCCCAGGTGTCCAGATCAAGCTGCTGTTGCCCTGTTCTAGTGACTGTTTTTGAGAAACACCTGCTAATTCCATCTCATCCTTGTCTATCACCGTAAGGGCAAGATTCTCAAGGAGAGCGTGCGTCCCTGTGTGCTGGAGGGGAGGTGCTGTAACCCCGTCACACCCAGCCTTCATGGAACAGTCCTTCTGTGTATAACTGTGTTTGAGATGTGGAGGAGCCTGGCTGGGTGGGGGGAAGCACAGAAGTGATTTGTCACTGGCCGATTCCAAGTTCTACAATTTGAGATCTTACTTGGTTCCTGTTTTGTAAGTAACGGAACGTGCCACAGCGCAGTGCTTCAACCATTGCCTTTCCTGGGACAAGCTGTCTTTTTGATTTGGATGTCGAAGGCCCTGAATAGCCATGACCTGTTCCACTGGAAGCCTGTTGTCTTTGTGCTGGAAGGACTACAGTGTTTTCCTTTGGGACAGGCTCTGAGCATCTAGGGTAAGTGGTGGTTTGGGGCAGTTGAAACACAAATTTCTAATAACATTACAGTTCCAGCTGAGTTCCAGCTCATTCTTTACTTTTTTTTAAGTCACCCTGTGCACTAAGCCCATTCCTGATACGGAAACCAGCATTTAGAGCAAGTCACTAAGAGACAATTATAAGAATTCATGTAATAGGACTCCTACCTGTGTTGTATTTTCCCACATATTGACACTTTTTATACTGGCACTTTGTATGGCTGAGCCTCTCTTTTGATTTGGGCAGGGGCTGGGGGGACCTCTGTTCTGTCCATCCAACGCGCAGTGTCCTTAGGGCTGTAAGTATCCATGTTGGTTCAGCAAGTCTTTTATTAAAAAGTCTTTCTACCCTCAGAACTAGCATTAAGCATCTAAAATGTTTTAAGTCCAGTTTCAAGCCGCCTTAAATCTGAAGCAAACTTACCATTGCTAGAAATACAGACTGCCAGTCATTTGGGGTTTTTTCAAGCCTTTTATACCAAAGAGAGATCTAAATGGTTGTTTGGGTTTTGTAAGGAAATTTCACTGAAAATAACATGGAATATAAAATCCTTTATGTAAGGCTTTTAAATAATCTTTAGATTTGCTTCATTTAAGAGAGTAAGGAATTGCATTCTAAGAAATCCTAATTTTTTTCTTCTATGATCCATCTTGCTCACTGTCTTCCCCACACTGTTTTAACATCTCTAAGATAATTGTCTGTAAAGCTTTTCCTAGAAAGTCTGCTGTTACTGATTTGGATAATGGAGGCACATGGATGAAAGCTGCTCTTCCACTGCCATAGTACAGAGAAGCGTAGTAGGTGTAATCACAGATATACCTGCAACATTCAGAACAAAACAAAACCAGAAACCTGAATTAAGGAACAGTAAACTTTGATTAAATTTAAATATTCTTGAAGTAGCCAAACCAGGTCTGGTTTATGAAATTATTAAAAACATATTTGCTTAGTGAATAAAGGAAATGGTGAAATAAACCAAGTCTGAAAAACAAATGTTCCTTATCTGATGGTCTGGTTTCTCAGACACCCACCCAGAAGGAACTTTAAATTAAAAAAAAAATCACAAGACGTGCATTCTTTTCTAGGCTTCTCTAAGCTATGTGAGATGGGAAAGCTCACAGCCCACTGGAACTACAACCATGTAGTACAGGTTTTTGTGTAAGTCACACAATCTTACCATCTGGAGGGGGTTTTTCCTATCACCTTACCTCCCAATCTGCAGGTACAAATCCTGAAATTAAGGGTCAAGATTAGCCAATTTAATTTTTTTTTTTAAATTAGATTATTTTCTATTTTGTTTTCCTTTTACATGAAGACTAGTACAATAGAAAATGGCTTCAGTACTACTGAAACACATAATGAGATCACAGACATTGTTCTAAAGGAAACTGTAATTGCTGTGTTCTTCAGTGTATGTATTTACATTTTGTATCCCTCCCAGTTGGGAAAAACAGATTAAAATCTGCTATTAGTATTGCTTTCAGACTCGCTTAATAGCTCATGTTTACTGGGGTTGTTAATCACAGGGTGTGCTATGTTGGAACTTGTTTCTTTTGGAATTTACAAATCCATGGAAAAATGTCTACTGGCTGTAGTTTTTCATGAAGGCTGCTTTACATAAAATTTAAGTTTATCCCAATTTCATACTTGTGCCCCTCTGAAGACTTCACTTCAAAGTGATTTTGGTTGGAGGAAAAGTCATTGCAAAGATTCTTAAGGAGTTACTTCTGCTTTTACTGTGAGACCCTGATATGTGATGTTTACCTTCCTGCATCTCTGGAAAAGATGATATCAATCCCTTCCACTGAAATGTTTTTCCAGAGAGTCTTCATATTAATTGTCGATTCAATCTTTTCCGGGCCATCTAGCATGCAACAGCCACCTTCTGGGTGAAAACCACAAGCATCCATCTCTTGGTAGCCTTTGTTCTTCCCACACTGCTCAAGGATGATGAGTGCTTTGGCAGATGAAGCCAGCCCAACGTGAACAGTAAGCTGTTTTTTCCCAGCAGAGTGAATAACAGGAAATTAAAAATGAGACCTGTTTTTTAAAACCGTAATGCAATAGTGCCAAGCATTATGTGAAATGCTGCCTTCAAGGTAGGGAGTCTTGCTTTAGGCTCTCGCCTAAAGGAAACTTCCATAAGAGATTATAAATGAGATCAAAATTGTGCTTTAGTTTGTTTTTGTTGTGTCTAGTCAGCTCACCACTTCAGAGCTGTGTACCTTTTTTGCAATTTATGGTGGATTTTTTTTTCATTGTTCAGTGTGCAGTTATGCTGCTTAAATGGCAAGGGGTTAAAACAGCATGCTAGTTACTGTGTGCTCCAAATTTCAGTTTGAAACCTTCATCACAGTTTCAATGTGCAATACTCTTTTGGAGATCTATTTAAAGATCCACTCAGAATAATAATATTCATAAATGAAGGGGGAAAATTGTGTAACTTTCTAATTACTCACCAGTGGCTGAAGAGTTGTCCAGATCTTGAAGACTTGCTCCTTTGCTTTTTGGTAAACCACCGGCAGCTCCATGATCCGGAGATCTATGTTTTTACCAAGGCCTCTCTTGGACAGCTCCTATGTTTACAAAAAAGCCACCGTGGGCTGGTAAGAGCATTGGATTTCTCAGGCTGTGATAAAGAAATCAGGCGGATCTGACTGAGAAAACATCTGAAAGAGCAATATAATGCTGTCTAAGCCTGTGGTTCCTACACTTTGGTCTGCAGTGAGATTTATTTGTTTTGTGGTCGCTCCCCCTTTTTTATCTGGAAGAGACTAAAATGTGCTAACCAATTTCCTAATGTCGTGAGCATGCAGAGCCATTGTTGTGCCTTCCAAAGGGGTGCTCGGTCTCCAGTGGGTGGGAGTGGTTATTGCTTAGGGACTGGTCCCAGGGGAACCATGAAATACAGGATCTCTCAGAAAAGGTCCACGCATGAAAGCGTCTAAAGAGGCTTGGGTGTAGGTATGAGCTGTTCCTCTCAAAGGTCTTGTAGATAAACCTGCGCTATCAAGAGACACAAATGATGGAGAATTCACATAAGCTTCTAATCCTGCTGCAATGGCAGGGTGCAGAAGGACTGCATCTGAGGTAGAAAGCTTTGTCCCAGAAAAGTAAAATGGTGGTTGAAAATCCCTGCTGCATTTGAGTAGACCACTGCCAAAGGAGGGAACAGATGAAGTTTCTAAGGGGGCCCATAGGCAAAAAGTCAGCAGCAGAGGTATGTGATCAGCCCAAGAAACCTGTAACTTTTTACTAAATCTCATTGTCTTCTCAAGCTTTCATTTCTCAATAAGGATGCTCGTGCGGATGAAGCCCACAGTTCTAAGCCGTGCTAACTGGGATATCTGCCCTTCAACACTGGCTTCCTATATAAACTGTTCCCATTTTCTTGTCAGCGGAAACATTGATTAGCTGTGCTCAATAAACTATTTGACACAAGCAAGGAAACAATGCCTGCAGGGAAGTAAACACATTCGGAGAACAGTGCCAGCCTTTTTTCTTCTGGGTGCTGACAGTCTTTGAGAGACCATTGCATCATCTTGCTTAAGAATGCTGTACTGTGTTTTAGCTTCCAAAAAAGAAAACCCCAGCTGGTTCACAATTAGCATTTTCTTTTCTAAAGCATCTTTAATTTTAACATTTAATGAGATTCTTCCTTTTTAACTGTAAGGCTTAGAGGACTCAACTACCCGTAACTTTGGTACAGAATGAGGAGACCCAAAATTAAGTTATTCAGCAGTTCTCCTCTCGCGCTCTCTGGATTGACGTTCTTTTGTCGCCGTTTGTCATGGGAGAAGCATGCAGAACTACTTTTGTACAGGACAAAACCAGAAGCTGGACAATAGCAAAGAGCTGAGAATTTGTGTTGAAGGAAGATGGTTCGCTATGTCCTAAGTGATTTCAGCATGTTGTCAATAATGGGTATTACTTTGTTGTCTAAGAATCTTAACCATGGGCTTATACCCCATTAGACCAGATGTTATGCAAACATGGAACAAAAAAAAAAAAGTTTTTCCTTGTCTCAGCCTTAACCAAAACCATTTTTGCATTTAAGGTGAGAGACTGAAGATGGGAGGATTTTTTTTTGTGGGAAATGTGCTTCAAAAGAAAGCATGAAGATCCTTTGTTGGGAAGTTTTTCTAAAATGGAAATGAAATCCAGCATTATCAGCTGACGACCTTGATTTGTGGGTGAGAGTTGTGGTCATAGTCCCGGTCCGCTGGAGTTCTGACCCATGCCGTTACACAGCCCTCCCCAAAGAGAAGCGATTTGCACAGAACGTTTGAGCGAGGATGCAGTGTGTCACATGGAGTGTTAGAAGCATCTTGACCTTTTAGAAAACTCCAGAAAGTTTAACTGAGTTTGCCTGAGTTTTTGAATTTTCACTGATTTGGGTTGCCAGGAAGATGCAGGGGGGCTGCATGTGTGAATTTTGTGAACCTCACTCGAAAAGGCTTTTGCAGAAGGAAAACCAGAAGTTACCAGTTGACCCAGTCAGTCTGCAAGTATATTGCAAACGAATTTTTTTTTTTGTTTGGTTGGTTGTTTTTTGGGGTTTTGGCGTTTTTTGTTTGTTTTGTTTTTTAATCCTATGAGGTGTAAGAAAGTTCCAGAACAGAACTGAAGGCACTAAACAGCAATGTCTTAGTTTCACAGATGATGAAACTAAAGCAGAGAGGGAGAGAGACAGAGAGATTAAATGACAAATTTCCAAAGACCACATGGTCACTGCGTTCAGAGATCTGATCCTCATCTCCTGATAGCAAACACAGTTCCCAGAAGCAGTTGGAAATGTGACCTGTTCTTTGCGCTAACAGTTTAATTACTATGAATGTTGTCACTCAACTTACATTTGTGCCCTATTAACTGGGGACTTTGACCTTCATGGTAGACTGCCCTGATAGATTCTTTAGCTGCCAAGTGCCAGACAGGAGTTTCTGGAGGAGAGACAGAGCCAGGGGCAGATCAAGGATTAGTAGGTGGGACCATCAGTCTGTAATATGGAATGAAAAATTCAGGGGATCTGAGATTCTGAGGGTCCCATGTGGTGCTGAAGAACTAACACATCACAATAACTCAGTGTGATCTGTCATCAAATGCAGAGTAAACACTTGGTAGTGTTTTCCTTTAGAGAGAACATCCTGCGCTTCCAGAGTTAAAAGTGCTGCTCATGGAGCTTTCGTGCATCTTTAAGAGGGTATTTCAGGTGAACGGAGTTATGAGAACCATGAAAAACTTAGTGAGACAGGTTTCTAAAAGAGAAGCTGTCTTCCTAGTGCTAGACAACCATGTTGGGCCATGTGACAGTGTCTATAAAAGCTCTGAAGCTTTTCTCAGTGACCCTGAATTGACAGGTTCAGCTGTACTTTCAGATCCATTTGACTGTCCTTTTCCCTGAACACTTGAAGGATACTTGCTGAGGAATGAGAACTCCGTGGATGCAGTGCTGATGAATGCCTTGTGTACAAGTCAGCTTGTGCTGTGATGAGAACTTGGGTTCATATAAAAACAGTAGGGTTCTTCTCACATTCTTGGAAAATTATATTTTCCTATTATAAAGCAGGCAATGCGGGACGATGCACTGCTTAATGGCATCAATAAGAAATCCAAGAATTCAGAACAAACACTTTTCCTAAACCAGCAGAAATAGAGATTTGGAGAGTTTTATTAACATTTATCATCTGATTCCCAGGGATCTCAGAAAATGGAAATTGGCTTATTAATCAAAAAGGTAGACGTAAACAGTTAATTTGTAAGAGAAACAGTATCACACAACCATTTTTATGAGTTCCCAATGAGAGCAGGGATGCAACTATTGGAATGGCCTGTGTGCTCACTGGATCAATCTCTAATCCTCCCCACAGCGAGCAAAGAGGTTCTGGAAAATGGCTGATCCCATCAGCAAGGAAGAGGGCAACAGCAGGCAGCAGGGATCTTAAGGAAGCAGATGTGCCTAAGAGCAAGTATTGCTCAAAAAAGTGAAGCCATTGCTCTTCAGCATAGACTCCGTCCCAAAAAAGCACAGAGGACAAGGCTATGCTTTGAGAATTAGGACCCAGGGATTCCTGTTACATGTGTTTTTAAAGGATTTTGGATGCTTTTGGTATAAGGACCCTTCTGAGATATGAGCTCTCAAGATGACACATATCAGCGTTACAGCATCACTGAGGGTGCTGTGGTATCCAGGCTTTTGACAAGAGCCCAGTTCATTTTGAGGTAGTAATTCAGATAGTTATGGATAATACACAAAGACATTAAGCCTGAGCAATCATGTTTATTAGCTGTGGTCTGGCTGTTCAGTATTTTCTCGAGGATGAGTTTGAGTGCACTCTTGCTTGGTTCTCAGAAAAGAGACTCAGCAGGAGGGCTTTATGTCACTTTAGCGATCCATGCAGGAACCCCAAAGCCAAGACAGGATTACTTCCAGATGTAAATACTACAAATGTTGCTATCTTTTAATACATGTGCATAAGCCTCCTGAAGATCATGTGAACAAGGCCAATGGAACAATACCATGAGATTGCTATTTAGCATGGAGAAGCCTATCAAAATTCCAAGTACTTCCAGATTTGCAGCAAATTTCCCTGAATTATCTGGATTAACCACCTTTGCCAGGGAATAGGAAACCAAAGCAACATCCCCAGTATGAATACAAATTAATTCCACACAGAGGGTGTCACATCAGAGGGAAATGGATTTGTTCTCCTCCGTACACAAGGACTGACATCTGTTCTAACTTCCTGGCGTAGCCAGCGCATGGCATTGTTACAGAAAACTCATCTCATTGGTGTGTTTTTGCTTTAGGCTGTTTTGCTTGCAGATAAATAACATGATTCATTTTCAGCCAGAAGATGATCTTGCACCCAAAATTAGAACCAATAGGAATCAGGAAATAATGAGCAAGAACACTGTCAACCGACAAAAATATCTGGTTTAGGGCACATGTCAAGTTGGAGTTAAGATAATTTATGGGTCTCCTGTGATGACTGGGGTGTGGAAAGGTATCACAGAAGTATTTTTGTTTCTTGTTAGCCTACAGGGATAAGATCCCTCATGACTTTGAGTGGGTAATAGATATATTCTACCAAACACCAAGTTGCACTCAGCATTCTTCAACCAACAGCTAGAACAGAAAATATGCATGGGTTGGTGGAGTTGCTGTAGCTTTGGTCTTTGGAAAAATGTTCTAGTTCCTTGTTTTTCAATCGTCTTGGCTTGACTGCACTTAATTTTCAAGACAGATCTTCAGTAGGTATCACCAAAACTTGTAATATGGTTATAGTCCTGTAAAGCTATAATCTTTCTATCACTGCTAATACTTTATTATAGCTACCTTTTTCACTTCAGTGTCCAGAAGAATTTAAATATTTACGGGCTTATTTCAGTTTCCATAGTAGAGCATAGTCCCCTCAGTTTATTTTACAAGTCTTGCTTTCCATTTTTACCAGTATTATCTGCTGTGTCTTGCAGATATTGGACTGATCTTCCAATTCAGTTTTACTATCTTGACTGTTCCCCAACTAGCTTCAGATTTCATTGTGTTAACTTTCTTCCTACCTTGTTTGAAAGACCCTCGCAAAATAACTGGTTCTGAAAAATAATCTATTTGTGGTCCCAAGATATGGGTTCACACAAACAATAATTTGAAAATAAACAACTGTAACAGAAAAGTTTATGCTGAAAGACAAGTATCCAAACCGTGTCTTTGTATCACCCAGCTAAATTTGTCCCAATACACATATTTAGGAAATAAGCAGGAATTTTCAAGACTCCATCTTAGACCTGTTACTGCTAGTCAAGGTGTAGGAAAGGTGAAGAAACCTGAATGACTTTTTCTTCTTCTTCCAATTTTAACTGCAGACGTCACTGTCATTTGAAAGTGGAAGCCAAAGCTGAAACAGGAAAACATCCTTAGAACTGGCATGCTTTCAGTTTTGTGTTCCTGAAGTAGGCAGCAAGAACTCAATAGGTTACACTGGCATGAGAAGGAAATCACCTCACGCAGACATGATAAAATGAGGTGTGGTATGAGGGTGTCCCTGCCTATGGCAGGGGGGTTGGAACTCAATGATCTTTAAGGTCCTTTCCAACCCAAACCATTCTATGATTCCATGAGAAGATCTGTTTACTGAAGACAGAGATAACCTGTTGCATATGCATTAGTGGCAGAGAAGGCGCCCTGGGTAAAAATATCCTTTTTAAAAATCAAGAATAATATTTTGAAAAGTGCTTAAATAGAATAAAAATAAATTTGCAAATAAAATAATGTTTCCCTTCTTAATCCTCTTTCTTCCATGTTGGGAGTCTGCTCCATGAGGCACAATTCTTTTTAATGGGTCATGAGAAATAACTTTTTTGAAGAGAATGGAAAGCCTGAAAACATGTTGTATTGGGATCTCCACAAAACAAAACACCTCCCTCCCGCTTTGTTTTTTTCCTATGTTTACCTTCACTGCTTCCCAGCTAGAATTAACCAGGTATTGTCTAAAGGGACCAAAACCTGAAAAGAAAGAAAGGTGCTTTTAACCTGTGCATGCTCTGCAATTGTAGATTAGGTGCTGACATGTATGCACACACGTAGTTGTTCTTTATCTTCATATTTTTGGTTACAAAGGTTGAATTTTTTAGATAGGATTTAGCCTTTACAGCATCTAAGGGAATAGTATTTTTGTTTTTTATATTCACTGATAGAAGAACTAGTCCTGCAATCTTTATTTATGTCAAGGCTTACTTATGAGATAACCTTAACTGAAGCTGGTAAATGTACAGCCAATAGGACAGATCATGCAAATAATTATTTTGGGCAAGGATCATCATCCACAGAAATACCACCATGTAAAGATCTGGTGTTAAATACTCCCAGGTCACAGTCAATGTACCATTCTTATTGTAAAAGCTCATGAAGATATGCATATTTAATGAAAATATTTGAAAAAGAAAAATTTTATTTCATTTATAATTTTTTTTTTTAATCCCAAGTAGTGAAAATTTAAGTTTTCTGTCAGGGAAAATGTGCTGTTTGTGGTGCTGGGCAAAATATCTTCCTTCACTTTTTCCCCACAGGAAAAGAGAGGAGGAAAGGGAAAAGGACTCTTTGAATCCAAAGTACCACATTTAATTTTATGCAGCCTTTTTTGTGAAGACTTTTTTAAAATAAAAAGCTAAAAAACTCGTTTTCAGCTAGATGGACATTTTGTCATGAAAACGGTTGATGGAAAACGCCCACTATCTTTATTAATCTCAATTACTGTTCTCAATCCAGAGTGTTGCCAAGTCTTAGATACTAGGTGGCAGGAAAACAAGTTTGTGAAATGGTTTTAATGCTATAACTCTTTCATTAAATGGACAAATAAATACTTGACAGCATATCTGTATGTGGAGATAATTAAGCCTAAATGCAAGCTTATGACAGCTTAATTAATGCTAGACTTTAAGCATTTCTTAATTTGTTAGTACTTATTTCATAACCGCTCAATCTTTTCTCTTTAATATTATGAAAAGCCTGATGGTGCTAATATTTTTGACAATATTTTCCCCAGGTTTAAGTTTGTACTATGGGGAGGGAACAAGGGAAATAGTAGTCATTTCCCATTAACAGGGAAAATAAAACCTTACTTGGTCCCACTGCACTTTCAGAGCAAAATTAGGGTGACAGCTACTCCACTTTGAAGCTGTAATTGTTGTGCACATTTGTGAGGTGTGTGCAGATGTGTAGAATTATAATAAAGTTATTTAATAGCTCACAATGAAATATATATATCTCAGTGGTGAAACTACTGCTTAGGATAAAATTGTTCAATGAAAACAAATTACTAAATGTAAGAGTTTTCCAGTACTGAAATACCTGCAATAACTTGGAGACAATCATTAAGCACTATATAATAAATTGGGTTCACAGCCAGCGGGTTTGTATTATGAGCAGGTGAAAATGTGAGAGAGGCATGCTGCGATAATCTCTGTAGCAGCTTAAAGACGCACCTGTGTCTTTAACTGGACACACTAGTCTGAAACTATTTGAAGAAGCAGATTTCTACACCTAAATAGCTCTCTAAGGAGAGGAAAAAACTAATAGGGTGCTAAGAAGTCTGCCCATCAAGGGTATGTGCCATAAATATCATAGGAGAGAACCAGACTGTCAGCCTTTGAAGATGTTAGCAAATAAATCTTGCTCTCTCCTGCACTCCCATTCAGTTCAACTGCAGTTATGTCTAGAGCAAGCCAAACTAGTTCTGCCCATCTTGCAGCTATTAAAAAAAAATTAAAAGTGTTTAATTGAAAACAGCAAGATGCAAACCTCTTTGATGTAGCTTCAACTTCATTGCTATGTCCTCGGATGACCTGCAGTGGAAAATTATCCAGCAACTCACATGTCAAGATATGTGTAATGATTGCCTTTAGATGAGCCAGTGGCAACAAGAGGAATAGCAAGTAGCAGCATTCCTTAAGAGCTTTAACCTTTTAAAGCTCAGAAGTCTCTAGCTGGTGCTTCTGTGACTGATTCAGCGGTACTTATAGCCAGCAAGAGAAACTCCAAATTTGGTCCCTTGTGCTGCATGTTCAGGCATGCTCCTTTGGTATATTTAAATTTAATGGTCTAGTTGAACAGTGATGAGGCAGCATCTCCTGTTTAAATCTCCCTTACCTTGCCCTGAAACTGAGACCCTGAAACTTGCCATGTGTTGCTCTAATTCTGGACACTGACTATGTGACATTGTGATGCAACCTGGTTTTCTTGCTTCAGAGCTTCTTTTGGGTAAGCTTTATCTAATACTAGCCTGCAGTGCCTTGAGCTATGTGGTTTGGATCAGAGAGAATGTCAACAAAGATTAAAACATGCAGAGAATGGACAACAAACCAAACTGGATGGCAGTAAAGAGGGCAGACTGCAGTCTGTTTCCTCTGTCATGCATCTGATTTTTCTTAGGAAGGCAGAGCAGCAAGTTATTTTCCATTTGGAATTGTTAGTATGACCATTTGCTACTATTTTTCCCTCCAGGGAACTGTTTACGCCAACGATCAAGTATGTGTGCATAACATCTCTAGCTAAAAGAAGAATAAAATAAAAATCTTACCAGTTACAACCACAGTGTTGGAATTTGAATCCATGAAATCTATGCTCCAGAAGGTGAAATCTTGTTGTCCTTCAGTTCCAAACAGTATTATAATTCACATATCTGTGGCAAATTTCTTCATTTGGGGCACCTTTTTTTCTTCAAACTGTGATCTGTCTGGATTCACAGGAAAGGGATGATTTGTGATTCATGTAACTTTCAAAGCAAAAATTGTTACGTCTCTGTATTAAAGATAGAAGGCTGCCCCAAACTTCTTTGCCTTTTTTCAGGCAAGCAATAATACTTAGGAAGAACAGGAAAGGCTTAAAAGAAACTTCTTGCAAAATACCCAGCAATATTTTTCATCAGAAACCTGCTTATGTAGAAGTAAACAGAAAATTAACTGAATCAATTTTATTATATCTTTGTGGATATTTTTAGCACAGTTGTAATTTACTTCAATCATGAGGAATGACTTAACTATGAAAAGATATCTGTCCATTTCTACTGCTTAGACTATTTCTTACTGACTTTAGAAACTCAGAGGTGACTTTGCTGTTCCTCGTCATAGCAGTTATCTAATTTACTATTATGGTCTTTATAAGAGTCCAAGCACCTTACACTTTTAAAACCAAACACCAATAGGAAAATGTGTGTATTTGCTAAATGAAAACATTTACTCAGTAATATCTTTAAATAAGCAACATGTTAAAAAATCTTACTTCAACTTGCAAGGTCAAAGGAACTCTAGAAGGTGGGTTACAGCTTGCCGAAACTGGAGAGCTTAATAGCTGGTCGGTCTGTCTTCATTATACTGAAGAGCATGAGAACCAACAGGGGGCCTGAAATCAAAACATATGCACATTGTCACTGCCCAAAACAAAAGCATATGAAGGTTCTCTTGGGAATTATAACTATGTGGGCAGAGGGTTTTGCTGGGTCTTGTTTTGAGTAGGAAGTGTATGTGTGTGCATGTGTGTGAGAGAGAGGGAGAAATATGGTAAGAATAGAAAGCTACTATATAATCTCAAGAGAGCTGGTAATTGTGAAACCTTAAGGAAAAAAAAATCTCCGAAGAAATCTCTTGGATTGGGTGGTGGCTGAATGAGGTTTGGAGCTATGAGCTGTGTCTGTCATTTAAATCCTCCTGTGCTCAGACACAAAGAAATCTGTGGATTCTTTTAAATAATGGTGATTCCACCATCCATTTCTTCCTCTGACCAATACGACTTGCAAAACTAACTGTTGCTAGCCTCTGAGGCTGAAGCAGCAGCTAGTACAGTGAACACAGAAAACAGCAGTTTTAAATAAGGCAAAATCTGCCACTGACATGGGTTAATTACATCTAAAACTCTGCAGTCTTTCATTCTTGTATGTCAATTAAGATTTTTACAAACTAATTTCTCTTTGTGACCACCTAGTAAAACTTTTCTTATGATACCAAACAGGACAATGACATACCAGTCTTCTCATAGTTATTTCAGACTTGTGCTTTTTTTTTTTTTTTCTTAAAAAAAAAAGTCTTTGATAAATATTATCAATTAAAAAAAATCTAAGTACAGGGTGGTCTAATGAACAAAGCATATGCAAAGAATAAACCTGTTCTTTCCCCTAATGTTTCTGCACCTGAAGTTGAAACTACTTTTGAAATTTTTGTGAAAGTATGAAGGCAGCTTTGGTATTAGCACTCACAGGTGTTTATGTGCCCGTAACAACAGATACCCAAGTCACTGGAGATCTGAGGTCTGTGCAAATTAATCTCCCCATCCATAATTAAGAAACCAAGCCCTGGATATTTGAAGGTAAGTCACAGACACAGCTGACTCAGCTAAGCACTGGTTGTTCTTCTTCTTGCTATACACAAATGTGACTGGCATGGCACTCATCTTGAGGTAAAGAAGAAATGGAAGCAACTCAACTATGAAAGCCCTGGCTATCACCTTGAATAATTTTCTGTACAGTTGTCTGACACATTTAAAAATTATCTGAACTGCTGAGTAAGATAAAAATATATTTTCTGCATATGCATTCTGACCACATTGCACAACTGCCAGAAACCGGCTCAGACAGCTTTTTAGTACTGATGACAACAAGAATTGAATATGGCCCTTCATTTAGAAACAGCTCTTTAATTTTTATCTGTTTTATTATTACTTACATATAGACTTTTTATTTCTTGTTATTGGCAGGCACTGACCAATGTTTTAAACTGTTAAGTGGAAGTGTTTAATATATTCCAATTTTTATCTCTGCTGTTGAATACTTAATGAGGAGGGAGAAATCAAGCTGTTATGCTATTTAACATTAAACTATAATGGGACTTTAAATAGAAATTTCAAGATCTAACACTCTATATTTCTTTTCCATTCTAATAAAAATAAATGATCCTCAGGAAAGGCTGAAGCTGGTCTTTAGGTAGATGGAATGCAATGTCACAAAAAAGAGATGAGACAAACTTTTCTGTGTAAAGCTCACTGTTCCCTGTGGACCAATGCCTCTTCTATAACAAACTCCATAGAAATGGGAAATTGAAAGATGTAACAGCAATTCTACTCATCTTTTTTTGGATATAAAGTGTTATATATTTTATGTTGTTGCCTTATTTATATTAGTTCTTCTGCAGTTGACACCACTGATGTACACCCAGTGCTTAGCAATAATGGAAAAAACTGAAATTTTATATAATCTAAATGTAGGCAAGCTCTTGGGTGGCTGTTATAATTTCAGTTCTGGTCTTCTTGCAGTATTAGGAAAAACTAACTGCTGTGTACAGACAGTTTTTAAAATTTTATTTTTAATTGTTTATATAGTTTAAGGCAGGGAGAAAGTACTTTAGCAAGAGAGCATGCAACTCACAATCAATGGGTTGCTACCATGCACAAAGAGACTCTGCAAACAGGATACACGCAATTTAAGTAATTATTTATCAGCTAGTATGCAAAATAGTTAGCTAGGACTAACAGATTACTAGCCTAAACAGTAATATGCTTACCACTCCTGATAAGAAAACTGGGGAGTCCTAGCTGGCCAGGAAGTTTCCCATACACTGGGGAAAGTTGGTCTCTGCCATTTGTTGGCATGGGCTGATCCTCAGCAATACCGAGTTATCTTTGCCTTTTCTGCTTTTCTTTCCTTCTGTATCTTTTCTCTTGAATGTTTCACCAGCTAACTACTGTCATCCCAACAATGCTTGTGGGACAAGGTGTAAACTTCTGGTCTGTCATGGCTCTAGCTCAGGGACTTTCTCAAAGCTTAACAATTTTGTCAGTAAAAGTCAGGCAAGGTCATACAGCAATGCTGCAGCAAACTCGGCCTTGGATCATGGTACAGCCAAACCTCTGGGCTGAGCGTGACACGGGTAGTGGTGGACGGTATAAAGTTTCAAGTGATGGCACCATTGTACTGAAACCTTCTGATGCTCTGTAAAGCATGGTTGTGGAACAGCTACTTTTTTGAGAGCATCAGTTTGAGAGCTGAGTTCACTTTGTTCTGCTGAGGAAAGAAAATGCAAATCTTCTTTATGTGTTTTAAACCATTTGAAAGGAGGAGCAGCCCTACAGAGTTTTTGGTCACTGTGCTGATAGGCAATGGAATACATAACAATAATGGGAAACGCTCAAGAACGTGTCTTGAAACCTTGCTTTCAGTTCCCAGCTGTGTTCCCAGATGGCCTAAGTGCAAAGTTAAGTCTGTTTCTGTGCAAACATACTGTCAGTTTCATGTACTTTTCTCATCACATCTTTTACTTTGATATTGTGTCTGCTCTTTTTAGAAACAATTAAGCCATTGCACACTTGTGGCAAGAAGGCTCCCAGGAGTCAGCACCTGGATTCTACTTTCTGACAACTGTGTGTTCTCTGTACGGTTTGTAGTAACAAACAGCAGGCTCCATGCCTAGCTTTTCTAAAACCCTCTTTCACACTGACAATTATAATGGCTGAAGAATGCTACAAAAATGTCATTTTTGTACTTATTTTCCCTCATAAACCTTCTGCCTCTGCCACCTGAGTTTAAAGAAACTGCTGTTAGCTCTAGGATTTGTCATTCTGGGACTTTTAAATGAAGAATTTGGATCCCGCGGTAAGAGTTTTGTTAGTTAAGACACCGTCCTGCGCGGGCACTGTCTGGAGGCCGGGCCTTCATGGCGGAGGACGAGGGCTGTCCCCTCAGCCTGCGGCCCCCTCAGCCCGCGGCCCCCTCCCCGGGAGCTCGCAGCCCGCCTCCCCT
>NW_010109129.1:0-36559 GCF_000699245.1 Pterocles gutturalis
GAGCAGGTGCTGGCGGCCTGCGGGCTGGGAGGAAAATGTAATCGCCAGAGAAGGTAATGCTGCAGTGCTGAACGCCTCTGGTGACAAATGCACCAGGTTTTTCTTGCCCTCAGGTAGTTTAAACTGTTGACACCAAAACTCTGTGTCCTAGGTTCACTTCTCTGCACCGAGCTCCTGAAAATCCCGTAAGAAGGAGATGAAGGTGCCTTTTTCAGTCTGACCTTTGCAGATGCCAGGCTTTTGTCTCTAAATTCGCGTGGCTGAAGGAAGTGCCTTGATTTTCTTGCTCCAGATGAGAGATGTTGTTGGCACTGCTTAATCTGTTTAATGGTTTTACAGAGAATAGTAGCAAAACTGGGAGAAGCTGAAGCTAAACCAGAAAGTATTCAAAGATCTGATCTTTAACTAAATTCGCATGCCATACGCTGCCTGAAGGGAACAGTTGTTTTGCCCTTAGATGTACCTTTGGGTCTATATATATATGTATACATATGTATTTGTGTGTATGCATACATTTATACATATTTATACATCCATGTGTATAAACATTCATGTATATGTATTTATATGTAAAAACAAAGGGGGGTGTGTGTGTATAAAGACATGCTTGTTTGCAGTTGTATCAGCTCTGAAATAATAGTCTGCTGTTTTAGATAAGCATTGCTACTTTAGTGCAGCATAAACAACTTTTAGGAGTTGTAGGCACTTCCTTTGGGCTCTGTGCTTCCTTATGCTCAGGAAACAACTCTGCAGCAGAGGAGCTGGTTGGATTGTACCTTTTAGGGGCTTTCCTGGACATCAGCAGTGTAAATCGCTTTTCTGATGCTGAGATCTAAGCTGGTCCCAGCAGTCTTAAGTATGTGGAGTTCTTATTTTCAGTTGTTGTTTTATGTAGCAGCGAATGCAGTTTCTGGAGTACAAGACAGACATGGACTTGGTAGAGCAGGTCCAGAGGAGGCCGTGGAAGTGGTCAGAGGGCTGAAGCCCCTCTTTTGAGGACAGGCTGAGAGAATTGGCGTTGTTCGGCCTGGAGGAGAGAAGGCTCCGGGGAGACCTGATTACGGCCTTTCAGTATGTAAAAGGGGATCATAGGAAAGATGGAGAGTGGCTTTCACCAGGGCCTGCAGTGACAGGACAAGGAAATGGTTTTAAGCTGAAAGAGGTGGGTTTAGATTGGGTGTGAGGAAGAAATTCTTTACTATGAGGGTGGTGGGACAGTGGCACAGAGAAGCTGAGGATGCCCCATCCCTCTAAGTGTTGGACGGGGCTTTGAGCAACGTGGGCTAGTAGAAGGTGTCCCTGCCATGGTGGGCTAGATGGGCTCTGAAGGTCCCTTGAACCCAAACCATTCTATGCTGCTGTATTCCTGGTGCAGCCCTGATTAATGCTTTGGCTGTCTTTGGCAGCGTCTGTTTACTCCATTCTGTCTAGTGCAGGTGCAAATAATAACAAATTTGAACAGCGAGCTCCATTCTGTCTAGTGCAGGTGCAAATAACAACAAATTTGAACAGTGAGCTTCTTAGCATAAGTTAAGTAACTAGAGTAACTTGCTTTGCCACTGTGCTAAGACCAGGTAGCTGCTATGTTGTACTGCACCATTGCAACTTGACATTAAAAGTGTAGGTTAATTTTAACCAAATCATAAAACCCTCATCTCAGTGCTGCAATTAATCTTTTAAGTTGAAGATAGAATAATGCTTAGATAAAAAATCTGCCTCTTAAATTATTTTTTTTTTCATGGAGACTGTGTCTTAAGGTAATATGTTTCATTTATGAACTAGGAGATATCAGTCTAACTGTTAAACTTTCTTTCAGATATTTTTGTTGAAAGTAGATAAAATGCCGACACTGATTCACACTCTAGCAGATCATAGTGATGATGTCAACTACTGTGCCTTCTCATCATCGTGCTTGGCTACTTGTTCCTTGGACAAAACAATTCGTGTTTATTCTTTAAACAACTTTACAGAGCTTCCGTACTCGCCTTTAAAAGGTCATACCTACGCTGTCCACTGCTGCTGCTTCTCTCCATCAGGACATGTTTTAGCTTCATGTTCAACAGACGGCACTACCATGGTTTGGGACACTGGCGACGGTCAGGTGCTGGCAGTGCTGGAGCAGCCCAGCAGCAGTCCTGTCAGGGTCTGCCGATTCTCTCCTGAGTCCACCTATCTAGTGTCGGGGGCAGCGGATGGGAGCGTTGTTCTCTGGAACACGCAGTCATTGAAACTGTACAGGTGAGTGCCACGTATTTTTTGGCAGCCTTGGTTACAATGACAAGAATATAATTTAAGTAGTATGCTGTACTGCAGACCTACACCACTGACTGGTATCACGGAGGAACAGGAATAGGATTTAGAAGACCAAAAGATTATCAGTAGGAGAGGGAGAAGGTGCTGAGTCTTTTTTTTAATTTTTTTTTTAAGTTAAACAAGGCAATCTCAGGAAGCTTTAATTTTTGCTAAGTTATCTTTCATCTAAATCCTGATATTTTATGTTCATGGAAGTGTTTTCATTGATTTAACATGGAATCGGGATGCATTGCATACTGCATGCATCTGATTTCTAAACAGTGGGTCAACATATGTAGTATGATACGTAATATACCGTCAGAGGAGCGTGACTGTCCTGTGTGCCTTATATTGCATTATACAAGTGATCAGTAATTTCAGTCATTAGTATTCTGAAGTCTAAGGGTTTATCTATTTTGTGGTATTACTAGTGAAGAGGTTCTTTTTTTGTTCAGAATACTTGTTAGCAACAGGGAGAACCCCAGAAATATTTAAAAGGCATCACGTACAAGTATATGCTGTTAATACAGGCAGTTATGCATGTTTTATACCTACATCCTTAATTTCCTCCAAGCTGAATGATGAATGTGTAACGAATATGTAGAAACTATGGTGTTGTTTTAAGCAGAAATTATCCTACTTTGGTGTTTCTGTTGTAAAGAAACAAGAAAGAACTTGAACATTGCAATCCTGTCCCCTTCACTTCACTTCCAGAAGTTACTTTCAAAGTGTTAACATGCCAACAGTAGTCAGCTGAACTTTAATTGTATGTATTTTGGGATGTGTGTGTATATATATTTTCAGCTGATGAAATTTTTTTATTATTACTGTCATTTGTAATTGCAGATAGAAAACTGCACCTACCCCTTTTCCTTCCTTAGGAATTATCACAGTACTTAAAAATTACATCAGAGAATTTTAGTTAACCATCTAATATCAGTTTGTGGTCCTCTGTTTCTTTTGCAACAGTTGATTGTGTTGGTGCTAAAAAAGAGAACACCTTTTACAACACTGTGGTGTCACTTGACTGAAGGTACAGGTGGTAATCACAGCACAGGCGTCCAGTTACTCCTCAACTGCTGTAATGGGCTGTCTGTGCAAATTGTAAAGTAAGGTGGCTGCTTACATCATCCCTGTGATCCCTGTGAACAACATGAAAGCAAGTTAATTTTTGTGTATTCCTTAAAGTGTTCTCTGTTTCCTGTTCAGTGGTTACTGATACCTGACCCGAAAGTCTCAAATGCATACTCTGAACATGTACAGTAATATTTATTGTACTGTTACATTTTCAGCGCAGAATCTGCAGCTTTTTGTGTGAAAGAAGAAAAGTTTTAAAAGCTGCACTAAGGAAAAAGAATTGTAAATATAAAAGCAGGAAGCACTGTAGTGTATTTGACAGTATTCTTAATGACAGAACTAAGGGAGTCAATGCTTTTATGAAGGTCTGGGTCTGATTAGAGAGACTCTCAGGAAAGCTTATTGACTTGTCTTCTGTGACATCTCTGGCAGTAAATACAATTCCTATCAGCAAAAGAGAATGAGCAGCTATTATACAAAATACAGTGACAGAGTAAATAAGACTGACATTTCTTGTTGTATGACTGTTGCTTATGGCTGTGACTTTTTCCCTGCTCTTTCAGCTGTGCGCTGGGACAGATTTAGTTTCCATCAAAAGGAGTGAGACACTTTCAGCTGACTTTAGGTTACTAGCAGATAACGTAAAGGATGTTGGGTTGACCACACTTGCATATCTGCTAGGAATTTTCTTTTAAGATAGTTTTACAAAGTGTTTTGTCTGACTTGGTTAAACATAGAAGTAATTTTTTTACATTGCTTTCTCTTGTGTACGAGTAGTCCAAAATTAACCATGTGTCATAAATCACAAAGTGCTCTCCTCAGCTACAGCTTATCGTACAGGTTAGTAGGTGTTCTGTTCTGTCTTTAAAAACAACAGAGAAATTGTGGGAGTCTTTCCCCTCTTTGTGTACATATGACTCTGTGTTATGATAGTTGTGTATTTATCTTTGACTTTAAAAATTCATCCTGCCATAGAATTATAGCTATGCATTGTGCCTTCCAAATGGTGAGTCCATGCAGATTGTCTTTAGTTTGAGAATTATTTTGTTACTCAGTTAAAATTATTGCCTTGGGTGCCATCTCACATTTCTCCTCCTGCAGTCGAAGAACAGGTCCTGGTTCCTGCAGTTATTGTGGTTATTCTGCGCCTCTTTCCACAACTGCTGTCAGTTTCTCTCCCTTCTTTACAAATTCCAAGTGTAAATCGTAGAAGGGTTTGGCTTATTGTGTCAGACTGCATTTTAGAGATCACTTCTGCAGAACATTACTTATTCTAAATTCAGATGCTGTGTACTCTTGCTTTTCAGATCTGGGAATGTTAAAGATGGTTCTTTGGTGGCCTGTGCGTTTTCTCCTGATGGACATTTCTTTGTCACTGGATCGTCGTGTGGTGATTTAACCGTTTGGGATGATAAAATGAGATGCCTGCATAATGAGAAAGCACATGATCTTGGCGTTACCTGCTGTGATATTTCTTCACAGCCAGTTTCTGGTTAGTTACTTGACTCTTCAGGGGAGGAACATGGAAAAAATGGGTTATTTTGTTTCTCCCTAGTTTTCATACTCTTTTAGGTGTCAGTGCTCATGATTCAAATGACCTTGGGAAGAGCTGATGTTTTAGAATATTCTGCATGTTTCTTAGTAAAAGGTGTGGTCAGGTTGACGACAAGGAATGTACTAGGTCAACAAAGTGATTAGGATGCTTATGATAGCTTTTGGTAGCTGATTATCCTGTTGGGGTTTGTGCAGTGTCTGTAAGCGAAGCCGTTAGGAGATGCAGTGCTGGATCACCATTCCCACTTTACTCTTCCATTCTTTGGTTCCCTGAGGGGTGGGACTGGATCACAGCAATGCACAGAACTCTAATAAACCTCCTAAGCGGGTATGAACAGATAGACTGCTTTCCTGCGCTGGACTTTCTCATTGGGAGGAATCTGGGGAGCAGTGAGCCCAGAATCTCATGTGTCCCAGTGAGACGTGGCACTGCTCGGATGTCCTACAGCTGTGTTTGCTGACCTCGCTGTCTAAGGTGCATTTCAGTTTTGTCATTGTGTGCTTCTTCACAGGTCTGATTGGTAGGAACTTTGTTTTTTCTTTTGAGAAGGAAATCTGATATTCTTGTGTATATTTGGGTACTGAGATCAAAAACATAAGGCACCATAGGGTACGCCTTTCTCAGGGCTGCATTGTGAATTATTTTCAGTGTTCATTAATTTCACATTTGTAAGGCTTTCTGTGGAACTAAAATAATTAGAATATAGATTTTTCTATATGCAAAAACATGTATACTGAAAATTGCTTATCTAAACTTGTAGCTGTCTCCAGGAAAGTGTTGCATTTGTGTGTATGGGCTTTCAAATTATTGTTGTGGTTTAATGCCAGTGGGCAGCTCAGCCCCACGCAGCTGCTCGCTTATTCTCTCCCAGTGGGACGGGGGAAGAATTGAAGGGCAAAAGTGCAAAAGTCTTGGGTTAATATAAAAGACAATTTAATGGATAAAGCAAAAGTTGCACGCACAGGCAAAGCAAAACGAGGGATCCATTCACTGCTTCCCATCGTCAGGCAGGTGTTCAGCCATTGCCAGGAAAGCAGGGATTCATCACACATAACGGTGGCTTAAGAAGACGAATGCCTTAACTCCAGATGTCCTCCCTTCTTCCCCAGCTTTTATTCCTGAGCACGATGCTGTATGGTGTGGGATAACCCTTGGGTCAGTGGGGTCAGCTGTCCCAGCTCCTTGTGCCCCCCCAGCCTGTTCGCTGGGGCGGGGGGGGGAACAGCGAGGCTGCCCAAGCGCTGCTCAGCAGGAACTAGCGCATCCCTGTGTTACCAGCACTCTTTTGGTCACAAATCCCCAACATAGCACCATAGGAGCTGCTGTCCCAGCCAAACCCACTACAGTTACATTGCAACACAGCCTTTTTGTGTGATTGTGTGGGAATACTGAAGAGTTGCATGTTTAAGCTTATATAGTGGGAAGAAACATTTGCAATTTTCTGCTGAAAAAGTAGAAGACAGTGTAGTCCTCCTCCAGGTTATCCCGAAGAGCTCTGCATGTACAACACTGTAATACCCCATTAACGAATCGATAACCTGTAAAATGGTGTCAATGTCTGTGCATCATGACAAAATTCTCATCCAGAGCAAGGTTCCAAGTACCATGTTCTTAGTTACCAAGAAGCATGTGTTTTTACAGTGTGATAGCTAATGGGTGCTACTCATCTCTGTAAGACCCAAATCTGACACTGTAAAATCCTGGCAAAAATCACGCACTTTGATGCTTTAACAGATTTGAGGTAAGTCTTAAGATGTGTCACAGTCGCAGTAGATCTGATTGTTCCTGTGAACAGACAGGTCTCTGTGTACTAGGATTTTATTGTGATAACCATAAAATTAAAATATACTTCATGTGGTGAAAACATGGAGATAAAAATCTCTGCGGTTATTTTGTAAGACTCTTTGACAATAAATATTTTTATATTTCTGGTGACTACAGAGCTGGGAAGATGAGCCCTTAAAACATCTGTTATGATTTTTCTGATTTCCAGCCTTAATTCTGGTGCTTCTTACAGGAATTCTCTGCCTTGGTAGTGGAAGAGGTAATGCCACTGAAGGATTGTTACGGTGACTTGTGTCAGGCTGGTATGCCAGCTCAGTGCAGTAGAAGAGCAAATAATTTGGCATAGTACTTACTTAATAATACAAAAAAAAAAAGTGATGATGGGCTGGAACAACACGTTTAGAATGGAACAGGATAATTCAGAAATGTTCATATCCACTGAATAGAGAGGAGAAAGCTATAACACTATTACTGTGGGATTTCATCTTGAATGCAGTATTTCTCAGATGGTTGGCTGGACTGCAGTCATGAAACAACACTTAGTTTATAAAAATGAACATCTGAAATTATGAAAATAGCCTGTCAGATACTCTCACATTTTGTACATGTGTACGTGGTTAAGTTTGAGAACTGCTAACTGTAGAAGAAATGGATATAACCATATAATTTAGGCTAAAAGGCGATATTGTTGCACTTAGTAGACAGAGGAATCAAACATTTACTATCAAGAAAACTTAAAATATGAGCCCAGTCCTGGCCTTTATCTGCTTGTTCAGGAAACAGTATAACAGTGATACCTGTTTCTTATGTCTAAATGGTTTGTGAACTTAGGCAGTTATTTTTATTAACACTTTTTAAAAGTAGTACTGAGATTAAGGAAGTATGCTGTTATTTTCAGCTTCTGATTCCCATTAATATATTTGAATTTTATCAGATGGTGAACGTGGATTCAGCTACTTCCAGATGGCTTCTTGTGGTCAAGATAATCAGCTCAAACTCTGGTTTATTTTGTTTGCAGATTTCTTAGGTGTGTATAGTGATGTTTTTTTCCTATTCCAGTGTCTTAAGTCTTTAGTGGCAATTTACATCTAAGATCAAATTTATACTCCTGTCTGGATTCGCAGCCAAGCTTACCACCAGTTGAAAGTTTTATTTTAATTGTTTAGCAGGAGAGCATCTAAGGCATGCAGCACTTTGTGACGTTGGGCCCTGCAGATTTTATTTAGTGATTTATTTATCAATAATTGTAAAAATAAAGATTTTTTAAAAATTCCCCCAATTCCCTCAAACTTAATGTTATGATAAACATTTGGGTTTAATTGGATTTTTTACCTTTTGGTAACTAGTGACATTTCTTCTGTGGCCTTTGAGCAGGGTGATATGGTTGGAACCTCGTAATCTGCCAGGCTAGGGAGAAGTTTCCTTTCATCTTGGACCTTGAGCAAGAGCTGGAGAAATGGAAACAGTGTTTGCTCCTGCTAAAACTGAGATGTAGATGTGTGACTGCTGTGTGGAGACTAGGCAGATGGCCAAAAACATCTTCAGAGGGTGTTTTTTTGTGATCTCTTTTATATAGAAGTCTGTACGGATGAATAGTGTGTGTACAGATACACATTAATAAACAATGTTAGACACGCTAAGACTATAAAGTGAGGAAATCAGAGATGTTGAAATTAAGTTGTCTCTTGTGATCTTTTATCCCCTTTTTTGTAGACAGTGTGTTCCAGAGTCAGATCTTTGGTGCAGGTTTATGCTTCTGAAAAACAGCTTGTTTTACACCTTGTCAGATATGTCCATATGTAATTTACTTTTTGTTTTTTTAGGTGTTGAATTAAAATGTAAATGCACATTGAATGGACATTCTGCCCCAGTCCTGGCTTGTGTGTTTTCTTACGATGGCCAGATGGTAGTTTCAGGGTAAGCAGTATATTTTACTTGTTTAAATTTCATGCAGATGGTTGCCCAGGTTCGCGCTTCAGTATTGTAAAACAAAGTTCAAAAGAGTTGGAGATTTCAAAATATGTTTCCAGTAATAAGGGATAGTTCTGTGGCCTCCAGAACTACTGAAGTGTCTTTCCAATTGGTCTGTGTTTTGTGGGTGGCTGAGTTTAAAATCTAGGATGTTGCAAGCACTGTTCTCTTGAGTATTGGTATTGACATCCATGATTTCCTGGGTTTGGGGCATTTATGTAGCCTTTCAGGTGCATACTCCAGCACCAGTTAAATACAAATCTACATTGCAATCTTACCATCTCTTCGGGACACCATTTAGGATTTCCTTCTCACTCACGCGCTTTCAGGAACTACTTAGAAAGTTAAATGTCTTGAGATTTTTGTCTTGGATCGATTTGGTTGAAATTAAACATTCTTCCCTGTTCCACAGCCAGGGTATGGCAGCATGAGCCTTTTTTCCATGACAAGCGCACGGCTGAGATAACTGTAGACCTGTGTGTTTGATGTCAGCCCTGCACAGAGTAACGGTTAAGACCCAAATTAGTCATGAGCCATCAGAGACTAATATTGTCATTAGTCTTTGTTAGAGGGTGACAAGGGAGCTGCCAGTGTCATTGCGAGGTCGCTCTATGATGTTTGAAGGACCCAGGAGGGTGGAGGTGATGGCAAGGTTCCTGATGGCTATAAAGATGCAAACGTTGCGCTTAGGGCCAAGGAGGGCAAGTGGAGGGTCCGAGGACCGACGGGCCGGTCAGCCTAGCTCCAGTCTCTGGGAGGGTTCCAGTGGGCTTGGGAGCTGCTTCCCAGCACAGCGTGTCTGGGGCGAGCAGCTGGACTGAGCAGGGGCCGGCCAAGCCCAGCCTGCCTGCCCTGGGCGAGGGGGGAGCTCTGCGCGCTTCACACTGCAGCTTCAGCGAGGCTTCTGGCATGCTCTCCCAGCGTTGTCTTGGACCCAAACCGGGGAGATACAGGTCAGAAAACTGGGTGGTAAGTTGTGTGGAAAAATGGTGAGGCTGTCAGGCTGAAATGTTGTTGGTGATCAGCAGCACAAAGATAAAGTGGCTTTCTAGCTGTTGAAAGATGGCATTATAAATAAGGGAGATATATCAGTTTAGGTTTTTATCAGTATTAATGACTGTATGCTATGATTCTGTACTTTCATGAAAAGTGCTTAATCACTTCTAAACTAAGTGGCAAATTGAAATAAATACAACGATTCGACTCTAAATTTTAATTAGAGTCTTTTTTACAAGGGTTTTCTAAACTGAAACGGAAAAACTGTTGTCTTGCAAAGGAAAAAGAAAAGACTACAATAGCCCGCAAATAAACTTAAAACTACACAAAGCCCCGGAGACAAGAGCTTGCTTTGACATTTTGCGTTGTATTCTTTTTAAGGGAGTCTTTTTCAGTATTTGAAGATCGTTAGGAACCTTTGTAATCTAGAGTTACTTTATTTTCCATTAGACATATGGACTATTGTTTTCACTTTTATTGTCATAAGTGAAATGTCTATCCCATAAAGTCTTTCAGAAATGCTGCTGTCATGGTAAATAACTATGCAATTTGTATTTCAGGAAATATTTTATGTACTGATTGCATTGCAGTACTTATATTTTGTGTATGTCATTGCCCTACTTCCTCTAGCTTGCTTTGCAAACAGAAGAGAGTGAACCTGGCTAGCCAGGTCCTGTGCATCTGCTTTGCAGATACTGCTGGCAAAGATGTGACCTACGGTGCAGACAGGGGAGCAGCGGGAGTGGGGCCAGTTTGCATAAGCACTGTGCAAATCCTCTATGTCAGAAATTCTCATGAAAGTGCAGAGTTTTCATGTTTAACTAGTTTTTTACATCATGCTGGAGGTACAGCTGATCAGTGTTGTTTCAAGGTGGGCATGGGTGGGGGGGATTCAGATATCTATGCTTTTCCTAAAGTGGTGGTAAGAAATCTGTTCAGTCTTATTTTGTTTGTGGAGGGAGTTTTTTTTCTTCTTAATTAAAAATAGTTTAATTTTTCCTCTGTGCATCATTTTAATGTTGATGTGTTTTTTTTAAAAGGTCTGTGGACAAATGTGTCATCATATATGAAACTGTAAGTATAGCATAGTGCAAGATCATGTATCAGCGCTGCTTCTGCAGTGTCTTATCAGCGTAAAGAAATATTAAGAATAGGAACTATATAAACCAAAACTATTTACTGTACGTTGAGGCCTAGGGAGGAGTTTGAAGAAAAATGTCTGTTGAGAATTGATCAGTCTTTCTCACTTTTTATTTATGTTTCTTTGAGGGGTTTGTTATCTGATTTCTCTACAGTAGAGTATTATTCTATTAATTCCATACTTACATGTTATCTTCATATCCAAGTAGAAGGATTTTTTGTTATCCTAATTTTATCTTAGTTTCCAAAGCAAGAAGAACTGTAGCTTTTGACATGAAATTGGGAATGGTGATCACAGAAATTCTTTGGTTATTTATATACAAAGTGCACATAAAATAGAAGCATAATACAGAATTCAAGAAAATTTTTATGTTAAATACAGTGTCTTTTCTTCAAAACATTGTTTAGGCATGTTCTATAATACTGTTACTACATCCTCTGTTGTTCAGCTATAAGTGGTATTTACCTTTAGTATTTTCTAATATTAAAAATAGTAATAATTTTGCTGAAAATAAAGGATGAAGAAATTTTAAGTTTCTCCGGCTTGCTCTGCACATATATAATTTTTCAGTTAGGGTTAAAGTTTGTCACCAAAATCACTAATTGATACCTCCCAGTTTTTGGCCCATTATTTTAGGGGTTTGAAGCTTTGACAGGTATGTAAGAAGTCCCCTAGAGTTTTGGAACCCCAGAAAGTTGAAAGATGCAGAAAACCACAGCGTAAGTAATTCTTCATACTGTTTGTCAGCTTTTGTGGCCCTAGGTTTTTATAAAAGGGGACAATAACTTTTATGGCTGTTGATGAGAAGTGGGGACAATAAACCTTTGTGGGACAGAGAGGGATTTCAGCCTGAAATAGGGCACTTTCCTCGTGGCGGACAGCTCAAAGCCCAGAGTGATGACCGATCAGTTAGTGATTCAGAGTAACTTTGTTCTTCATCTTTCCAGGCTGTCTGTACCTGTCAAGGAAATACTGTCTTTCATAAGAAGGAAAATCTTTCAAATCAAAGTTAAAATGGTGTGGAAATGCAGGAGTTTGTTTTTTAGTGGCATCTAGTGGCTCAGTAGGAGAGCCACAGGTGATTAATTACTGGCCCAGCTGAAGGACAGTAGCATGAGGTCGATTTGAATTGCAGTTGCCTCTTCACTTTTAGTCATTTCTAATCCTAGATTTGTAGATGAAATGTTTTTATCCACGTGAGCCAACAGCCGGTGGTATTTCTGGCAATGTTACGGTGGAGTTCGTGCTGGCTCGTGGCTGAAGGCTGGTGTGCTCAGTGAATTGGATAGGAGACTCGAGTTGTATTTCTGATGCTGGTGCTGATCAGCTTTGGTGAGGTTGTGTAACTTCTCTGAAGGTCACTTCTGTCATCTTCCAAGAAGTGATACTCTTCCTTATCTTGAAAGAAAGTATACAAAGGAATGAACGTTCTTTTTCTTCTTTAAGATTCAAAATCACAAATGTTCTCTTACAGAGCACTGGCAATGCCCTTCATACTTTGTCTCAGCATACCAGGTAAGAACTCAGTATGATTATTCTGTTTAACTGTTAGTTAATAAAAAAATTAAATCCTTTTCTTGTGAATTTTCACACATTTATTTTTATTTGTAGATATGTTACAACTTGTGCTTTTGCACCAAATAGTCCCTTACTTGCCACAGGTTCAATGGATAAAACTGTGAACATATGGCAGTTTGACCCTAAGCACCCCTGTGCAGGTAGGTGTGAAGTATTTGTCATCTGTTCTTTAAAGCACAGTATTGTTGAACACCTTCTGAAGAGGCAAAAAACCACTTTTTCTTACATGCAGTTAGTTTGCAGCCTCAGGATTCCGTGCATGTTATTTATCTTTTCTCTGAATTGATCTTATTAATGCCCTACAGAGGTATTCTCTTTTTGTTTTTAAAGAAAAAAGACACTAGAAGTATATTATTCTTATTAATCTGCTATATCTTCTTTTCTGATATTTCTTACTCTGGGGACAGCATTTAAAAGACGAATTTGATTTCCAGAGCGCCAAGAGGTTTTTGATCAAGTGTCATTGGCAGTGAGTTAAACAGCAAATATGCTAATATCACACATAATTGCCAACAAGAAGTACAAGCTTACCAGTTGTTACAGGTGAAAAAAACAGGATAAATAATGGTACAAAATGTATCAGCACCTAAAGTATGTGGACCCTTTGTGATACAGAGCTTTGCTCAGAGCACAGGAGCAAGGCTGGGCTTTGGTCTTCTTTTCTAAGGCGGTGCGAGACTTGGTTTCAGTGTCATCTGATGCTGCTCTGCATTTTGGTTCAATTCAAATTGATAGAAGCGTAGGCATCTGAGAGATTAAATTCCTCTAAACTTTGACAGGTAAAAGACAACCCCAAATTATTGCACCCCACTGAAATCATGTCGAATAAGCATTTCTTTTATTAGATGTTGAGGAATGTGTAGTACTGAGAACACTTGAAAATCAGAGTTCATCACTGCCATTGTTTTTACAACTGGGGTTTTTTCTTTTTTTTGGGGGGGGGGGATGTTGTGTGTGTGTGTGTTTGGGTTTTTTTTTCAACTGTCTTTTTTCTCCTTTGCAAAGGAAATGCTGTAGAAAATGAATCTAAGGTGGCTGTGGAAGACTGGTCAGAGGACGATGTTTCAGCCTGGCTTTGTGCACAAGACTTAGCAGACTTTGTTGGGCTTTTCAAAAGGAATAACATCGATGGCAAGGAACTGCTGAATCTTACTAAAGAAAGTCTGACTAATGAATTAAAAATTGGTAAGAGTATAGAAATCTGAACAGTTTTTAGTATTTAGAGGATGTGTGACATGTTGGAGTGAAAGAGAGTTAGGAGTTCCATACACAGATTTTTATTTTTTTTCCCTGAAATGCATTTTTATTTAATTACCAGGACTGATAAAAACCCTAATGTCACATTATCCACAAAACTCTTTTTGTGTGTGTGTGTTTGCTTATACCTGGAGACATAAAATGCATTTCCACCAACAATGCCATGTGAATTGGTCTTACCTGCTTTTGTATCTATTTTCCTTTTTAGATCTTGTATCATTAACCTGTGGAAAAGGAATTTCAGCTTTTGTGAATACTTAATGATTCTGCCTTTGATAGATAGACTTCGTGTACTCTATAGTTTTTCCTCAGTCTGTGAGAGTGCCATGTTTATACTACTGTGTGGTCAACTGCCTTGAATTTAGCAGTGAAATTCTGCTGTGTACTGTTACCAGAACAGAAAAACACAAGGTATACTTTAGTTTTTGCTTATTTTGGAGATGAGGCATTTGGTGTTGACGTTTAGTAAGGATCAAGCAAAGCTTGCCTGGCTCAGATGCTTCATAATTCACCAGGTGTCCTAGTTATACATTGTCCTGTCGCTTTATTGAAAAACTGTGATTGCATTTTAGAAGGAATCACAAGGAAGTGCTGCAGTAGTAATGATTCCACGATGGTAATTCTGAAATAAGAAATTTAGGCATGGTGAACTACACCAGAACTTTCTGAATATAAGCTCTCTGTTCATTTTGATGGACAGATTTAGGTGTAAATGAGATGCTGGTATGTTTGCCAAAGTGAGATCAAGTATAGCAAAAGGCTGAATGAGTTAAGAAACCATTTTAAAAGTACAGTTTTATTTTTAGAAGTTAGTATTCTTCATTGTAAGAAGACTGCTCCCTTCCTTTTTTCTTTTTTTTTTTTTTTTTTTTTTTGTGTGTGTGTGTGTATGTGTGGAGGGGTGTGGGTGTCGGTCTGGGTGAGATCGTAGTATCTGTGTATCAGCTAGTTTTGTTGAATTCTAGAAATCAACAGAGATGCTGTGAAGCTGTCAGGAATTCTCATTCATGAAAGACACTTGGCTTCCTCAGTTTCTGCACACATTTCTTTGACACTCTTGCAGCAATCTCCAGCTGAGGCTAATTGAATAACTGACTAGAAAGTTGTGTGAGAACTGAGTGCAGTGTAACCAGTGAGGAGAACTGACCTGTGAACGTAGTGTGCTCTGTGGGGAAAAAAATCAACAAAAGCATATGTTGCCCCATAGATTTGTGATGACGCTATCAAGAGCAATTCCAATCTCAAATAACAAAATCTGAGTTGTAAGATGCAAAGGATGGCTGTGGCTTTACACAGAGTATGTATAGAACACAGGCTGATTAGGAGAAGCTGTTGCTTTCTGGCTCTTTCATTTGCTATAAAAGGATGCAGCGAGGATAGATTGTACATATGAGCTGAAGCAGAAGTAGATAAAGACCTGAACTGGGCTCATATTAGTTTTCTTGATAGTAGATATTTGATTCCTCTGTCCACTGAGTACAACAATATCGCCTTTTAGCCTAAATTATATGGTTATATCCATTTCTTCTACAGTTAGTAGTTCTCAAACTTCACCACATACATAGAAAATTCAAGAGTATCTGACAGGCTATTTTTGTAATTTTAAATGACAAAGGCTTTGTCTTCTCTTCATTAGCAATGTGCGATCAAAGATGTGGGGGTTGTGTCTTCCTCTTTTGGTTTTAAGGTTTCACTCTATGTAGATACAAAAAGCATGAGTAAGTTCTTTCTGTTTCACATCTTTATCAAGAAACTCTGGGGCTGAGAATGAGCTTGGAAACAACATGTTGGAGCAGAATTTGAATCACTTGTGATTCATCTGCCGTTCATGTGTACCGAAGGAGGAGGACGCTTTGGGGGAATTGCTCAATATAGATTAAACAGAAAATTGCACGTGCTTTGCCTATATCAACAAAATCTTATTTTAAGTGCTCTTTTATAACTAGTTGTAAAAAGATGATGTGTCATGAATCCCTGCCTAGAGATTTAACTGAGGTGCAAACTGGATGCGATAACCTTTAATCTGTTTGCGTGAGAGGGATTCAGGAAGGATTGCCCATGTGATGAAGATTGTAGAAGATGCCCTCAAAATCCAGTTACAACTACAGAATTATTTGCTTCCTTTTTTACCTTTCTTTCCTTTGGTTATATTCTTAATTTTTTCTTGATTCCAAACGGATATTGTAGATTTTTACAAAATTGCCATGAAAACTCTTCCTAGGAATAAGCACAACCTTTTATTGTGTTTCAGTACTGTATTTCAGTTCTTACATTATCTTTACACATGTCATCACATAATCCTGATTAAGGAAATGTAGGTGAATTTTTTTTCTTGTGCCTATATTTTTCTTACTCTGTGACCTCTTTTCTTTGCTGATTAAAATGCCTATCAGTGTGATGGAGTGTTCTCCCTTTGCACACGCTGAGGCAGCTGATGAACCATTCAGTGAAGCTGGAAGCGCTGCTGTGTGGAGGATGGTCTCCTTGGCAGTCTGCAGACGGAGTAGAGCAGTTGGTTGGAAGACTGTAGTATCAACTCTTTAGTTTTCCATCCTCAATACTAAAATAACCAGAGTAGTGCTATTTGCCACTACTAGATGGGAAGAAAAAAATTGTGATGCATTACACTGGCAGGTTTTTTGACATAAAACAATTTTGAAAAGGAGGAATGTTTTACACTGCTGCAAGATGAAGATTACTGATACCTGGGATGTAGTTCCAATCCTGACAGGTTAAAATTGTAGTGTGACAGTCTGTAGAACTATAAAATTACTTTACTTATTGTCAGATTTCTTCTTTCCTCATCTACTCACAGTGAAGTTGGAAAGAATGGCTGCTGGCTCAAACACAGTCACGGCTCCTTTTTCAGATTCACAGCAACTGCATCTTCTCAGGCAATAGGCAATAAGAAGTACTCACATCAGGTCTGGGATAAATAAACTTGTGATCCTTCAGGGGGAATATGTGTTAATCAGTGTTTGTGATGCCTCGCATGGCCATGAAAAAAGAGTTCCTATCTGCTGTTCTGCAGATAGTCGTGCCACCACTGTGGTATTTGGTTTTTCTAATGAATGAGAAGTATAAATTGATTCTGCACAATGTGTGGGAATAAACATAACTTGTGTGTGACACAGTGCTCGCAGGAGGATTGTTCCATGTGCTTACCAGTCACACTGGTCGATAGTTCCCAGGGCTCTCCTTTGTACCATGTCTAACAACAAGTCCATCAAACTGTAACTCGGACTGTAGAACAGAACCCCTGCAGCTGGCTTGTGGTGTTGCTCTTGGTGCTGCACGCTTCCGTTTTGTGAACTGTGCCTCGTCCTTACCCCTTACAGAGAAGGTGAGAACGTAAGTTAAGGGTGGCCTGAACTGATGAAGCAGGAACGTGGTTCTGGGGCTCCAGGAAGAGTCACAAGGACTCGTAAGGCCTGGGTGCAAGGTCTCAGAACCCCTGGGTGAGGCTGCTGGTGTGTGTGTTGTGCAGACGTGGCTCAAAGGCAGGAGATTAAATACATGCTAGTAAGCTGATACTGATGGTTCTACTTTATATGTTTTTTTCTTCACTTACGCAGTGCAGAGAGGGTAGGAACAGGGGCCAGAACCTCCTGATGGAGTCTCCTGGTCCTGCTGCAGTGTTGGTGGGTTTTGCTGTCCTGCTGGGTGCAGTGTGCTGCCAGGAGGGCGGCTGTCCCGTTGTTTTCATTCCTCCACGCAGTCACTGCATGCCGGCAGGAGGGATGTGCTGTAGTTGCACCGCCTGTCCTGGTGGCCAGGGCTCTGCAGAGCTCAGTGAGCTGGGTGGGGGTGGCGAGATGGAGCCGTGTCTCGTCACACAGCTGCTCATTAACACAAGAACTGATCTCTTTGCCTTACGTGTCTGTGTTCTCCAGTTAATGTACAAATAACTTTTCAGAGTCTCTAGGCCTGCGCAGTAAAGTTCTCCAGAAAATTGATGAACTGAGGATGAACACGAGGTCTGCTCCTGTGCCCATCCCTGATGAGCTCTTATGTCCTATAACAAGGGAGCTTATGAAGGATCCTGTCATTGCTGCAGGTATGTCTTTAAATGACAGAGACCAAAATGAATGACTGAAGGGTACAGACAGGTGTGGGAACACAGAAATGGGCGTAGCTTGTCGGTTACAGACAGATAAACTGTTCTAAATGGCTGCTGCAACCAAACAGAACTGCGGTAAATGTTTAATTTGCCAAGTTGTATCTCCAATATAGAGAAAAATTGTATCAAGCAATTCACTTAGTTCTGCTGTTGAGGCTGTACACATTTTTTTTTAAATGTTCCTTCCTTTATGTTCCTTTGCAAATATAATTACAAGCCCAATTACAGAGTTGTCTCAGTAAATGCAGAATGGATTTGTGTACATGGGGCAGGGGTGAGGAGGAACGCCCGAAAAACCAGGCTCATTGCTACTCTTGGAACACTGTGTATAAGGCACTTAGAAGCTTGTACAGAACGAGATTCGCTTAAAGTCAATGAGACTTTGGAAGTGACACAGGCAAGGAGCAGAAGACACTCCGTAGTTAAAACATTTTATGAAGAGCTAGTATTTTATATTTCTAACTGGGGGCAGGGAGGGTGGTGTACAATCATCGAAAGACCAGTGTATTTTTTTTGATGCTCTGTGAACAGTGACTTAACTTCCTGCAGTCTTGAGGTATCAGGCCAGACTTTTGTGAATTAAAAATATGAAAACATTTGCTAACTGCTGGAGTGGTGAGCACTGCACGCACTTAACAGGGCTTGAGCTTCTAAACAGCAGCAGCAGCAGGACAGCCTTGCATATGCTTTTTTTAATGTCATTTTGAAATAAGGGCACACAGTTTTAGAGCACAATAGCTTTGCTGAAAAGCTGGAAATTACTGCCAGTCCCTATTCACACGTATATTCCGAAGTCAAATAGGCATTTTTAAGATAAACTGTTGACCTTTTAAAAGAAGATGTTCACAGGCTGTCTGTGATTAATTATAGTATTTGCTGTCTAATACATACTGCCTGTGTGCCATTCAGTACTGCTGTATTACAGTGCTGTCTGGAAACGTGGGATTCCTCTGCTTTCCAGAATGTGGGGTGGGGGCAGCAAATCTGGGGTTCCTCACACTGCTTTGTTTTTACAGAAGTTGCTGAATAACAACAGAAATGTTAGTGATTGCAGCAGGAGAAAGGCTGGTTTGTGGCAGGACAGGTGAAGGAAAGTATGGTTTTGTGTTTGGGAACTTCTGTACTCTCCAAGTTTATAAACAACTTACTTTACTGCCCAGCACTATAGCACTGAAGTTCCTGTAGTATGGACACAGCTGACGTTTAAGATGTGGCAATTCTGCAGATTCAAATTGGAGGAATTTAGACATTTCTGAGACTAGAAAGTAACTAACTGAAGTGAGCCAGATGTTTTGTTCAGTAGGCGAAGTAAAAGTTAAGTAAAGCTTTTATGCCTCTGTGCTATGTAAAGCTGAAGAAAAAATAAAAGGAAGGTAGAATGGCAAACTGCACATTTCTTTTATGCACGTGACCAGCGTAAATATGATTTTTTTTCCATGTTAGTAAGTGTCTCATATTCGGTGAAGGGGAAGGAAACAGAGCGTAGCTCTGTGTTAGGGGAGGGTGGAGGACACAGGGTGCAGTTCATCAGACAGAGCTGGTCCTGAGTGCTGGTGCTGATACTTGGCTGGGGTTTGGGGGAAGGAGGGTCAGTTCATTCTGCTGTCTCTGTTCTTTAAGTAGCAGCTTGTTTCGGTGAAGAGCTGAAGTCCTGAAGGCAGACAGGTATCGAGGGCCAAGTGTGTGCCCAGCTTGGGGCTTGCCATCAGTGAACTGATGCAAGCTGTAACTGACTGAGGAATTTGCAGTGCTTTCTAAAATAGCTTGTACTAGTTAGTTTGCTAAGTACAGTAGAATTTTAAAAGTTGAATCAAATTTTGATCTTAATACTGCTCTATTAAGTTTTATTGTAATACATGTAACTATGTAATTTGAAACAAATGTGTATGAGCTTTCACAGACCAGGTAATTTTTCTATATCTCACTTTTCCTGTTTGGAAATACTAATTCCCTTACAGCCCTCTTAAATTTCAATAGCTAAAATCTTCAGTGTAACAGTGCCCAAGCATCTGTAATAAAAGCTTTTGGTGATGGTTTATTTGCAGATGGCTATTCCTATGAAAAGGAAGCAATAGAAAACTGGATCAGCAAAAACAGACGATCTAGTCCCATGACAAATCTTCCTCTCCCTTCTATTATGCTTACACCGAATAGGACACTAAAAATGGCCATCAGTCGCTGGCTCGAGACTCATCAGAAACAGAGGTAAACCACTTTGTTTTGAAGTTGTTTATAAAATTAATTGAAATGATATGTAGCTAAAGGAAATAATTGTATCAGAAACAATTGGAAAGAAAAAATTTTGTTTCTGTTCTAATCTGTGGCTGTCATTTAAACGTTTGTTAGAAAGAAAATCTTCACTAGTGGAAGCTCCCAGGAAATTACCGAAAAAACTTTTAAAATGTTGGTAATTTTACTTTGCAGTATTTCTGTTTAAGAAATTAAGTATTCATAGTTTTTCAAAGAAAAAGCTTTAGCTTTCTTAAAATGTTCACTACATTCGTGAGTTTTGAGTCTTGATTTTGCCAAGTTAGTCTTTCAGAAGGTAAGAAATAGTAAAGTAAGTATCCATATTTCTTCTTCAAATCTGAAAACCAGGAACGTGTCTTTCTCTGTTCCCTGTTACTGAACATGTAGTTGGAAAAGTTGGGAGAGAGTCTCTCCTGCCACCAGCCAGTGACTGTCTCTCATCCGTAGGTATATTAATAATCTTTATTTTGTATGGAAAAAATACAGTAGCTGTGCAAAAATAGAACTACAGGACATGACTAATGTAGGAGTCATACAAAATATCAAAGAAACAGTAAACAATAAATAAGCTAAAGCATAATGATGCAAACTCAATCTGTAAAAATGGGAACAGCTGCTCACAATGTACATCAAACACTGTAGACAAACAAGACGTGAAAAGTGACTAGGTAAAGCTGACCACTCCAACCTGATTGCACTCATAGGAATGTCACTACAGCTGTTTACTTGCAGAACGTTCTTGCCAACAGAAAACTTTTATTTCATCCGAAAAACTTCACAATGTCATCCTGTCATGCAACTGCACGTACACTTTTCCTCAATCTTTCATCTTCACTCCATTGCTTTCCTGGGTTTCCCACAGGAAACACTTACTAAACATTTCATTGCTGTACCTTTTTCACAAATAAACATTTTGCTTTACGATAGCACCGAAAGGTGATTAGATAAACTATATAAAGTGCGATTATTGTTAATATGCCATAATATTGTGTTCTTCAGTGCAATAACCAATATGGTCAAAGCCTTTCAATACACATGCAAATGTCACTGTTTATTTTACTTGATCTCTTCTAGTTACTAAAAATAGTTATATTTACATGTCAGAAGATGGCCACTTATGGTTTAGGTTTACTCATACACAAATTATTTATGCTTCCTAAATGTACATCATGCAACCCGAATTAGATCCCACTAGAAAAGTGATAAAATACTATATTTTATTTAAAAAATCCCATACATATACAGATCCGAGTGTTATGCAGCAGGTATCTTTCTTAACACTGTTTTGAGAAGTAAGCACTTAAGCGTTATAGAGGCACGATTACAATGCGAGTGGTGAGATGTAATATAACCAGAAGCCAAGATTAAAGCCCTATGTAAAAGGAAAGTCGTATTAATGGTACAAGGGCATGGAAAGGATTTATCTGCTTCAGGTCCTGGTTTGGTGGGTTGACGATCCTAGTTGACTCTGCACAGAGGTGATATTCCAGTTACTGCAGCTGTCCTGCGATGGTAGAACCAGTTTAAAGTGGTTGTGTCCCATTAAGTACTGGCCGACAGGGACTGCTTACTCAACTCACAAGTGACCAGCCAGTCAGGATTTTGGATGGAAGTGATACCCTATGATGTCATGAGCTGTTTTACAACCCTGTAACTATACAAAATAGCATTTATACATTTGATTCAATGAATGATTGCTTTGGTTTTGTAGATGCACCATGACTTAGGTGGCCTTCCTTACTGATGTGAGACTGCTGTCTGGATACAGCGTCAGGGTAAAAGTGCGGTTTAAGGGCTCTGTTGTCTTGGCACTGGGCGGGCGTTTGGCGCTTCAGCTCCTCGCATTCTTTAGCTTGCATACCATTCTGGTTGATATCTCCTGGGGCAGCACCAGTAGAGGACATTTTGTTTTGGTGGTGTTTGACTGAGAACTGCTCAAAATTTGAGGACTGCATGCCCCCAGAAGCAACGCTTGTTGAAAATCCATCCAGTGCCTGAGAGTGCCAAGTGCGACTGGATTGAGTATTTTGCTGCTGAAACCTTGCAGTCTTGTCCATGATCCCCATAAATGGGGTATTGCGAGGTCTGTGTTCAGCAACAGTACCCTGAACTTGATTAACATTATTCTCCTTGAGTCGAACATCTGGGCCCAGCCCCTTAATGCTCTCTGAAAAACTACTGGCTGAGGTTAAGCTGCTGGTCGAGCTGGCAGGAATCATGCTACCGGATGGGGAGCTAGAGGAGACAGCAGCAGGTCCAGGACTTTGCTGCCTTGCTTCACTGAAATTCATTTGAGTAGGGGCTGTTAACCGATCAGTGGTTTTAGACTTACTTCCAAAAGAACAAGATGAGAGATTCTCGTTGTGCTGTGAGTGGGAACACTGGCTGGACATAAGCTTCTCGTTGCACAGTTCAGAACTAGGACCCATGGAAGCATTTCCAGAGGATAATGCGCTTGTCCCATCCAAATGCTGAATTTTGGAGTGCCGGACTGGCAAGGGACTTTGGGGAAGATGCTGAAAAGATGATTGTGTCTTTGTATTACACTGACTGCTTCCCGTTTTGGATCCGGGCTGGATGGAGCTCAGGTGCTGATTAGTTTTTACAATCTGTGCCTGCTTTGTTGGCTGCATGATCAAGCCTGGCTCTCTCAGGTATTTACTGGCTGTTCTGCTTTGAGGGGACACAGATCTAGCTTTCTGCTGAACACCTTCCTGAAGGGTCCTGCTGTATGATGAAGCCGCTAAGGAACATTGCAGCCTTTGTGGAGAGGAAACAGATTCATCAGGGTGCGGCTGTTCTTCCTCCCTCGCTGGAAGATTAAAATTATCATTCGCACCTTGTATAATGCCCTCTTCCTCATTATCGGAGTTGTTAATTTTCTGTAGTAGCTGTGGAGACTGGTGCTTCTGTTGCTGTGTTCTCTGGAACTGCTTGTATTCCTCTTCTACTCGAGCCAGGAGACGTTTTACCTCTTGATTGCTAGGACACAGCTGTGTGGCTTCACGTAGGTCAGCAAGAGCAGCAAGTAGCTTTCTGTTTAGGAAAAAAACCAATTACTTAATAAAAACCTGGGGCAAATCTGAGTCTCAGCATTGAGTACTACTAATGCACCTCCACCACCTGCAAAGAAATACTCTGATTTTTGTCATCTTCTGCTGTGGATGGTGACAATATATGAACTGGATGTTCTCCAACCCAGGAAATTCTTTCCTACAGTGAAAGCACAGACCCAGTCCTAAACCCTTCCCCTTGTATCCTAACAGTTTTTTTCAGGAAGGCAGAAGCCTGCTGATAACACCAGGAACTGAAGCTTTGTCTCATAAGCCCTTCACTGTTATCTTCAGAGTAGGTAACTTGCTGAACTCTGCTTCACGACCATTTAGTGTTCTGCTTACAAGACATGGTGAATCAGAAAGGCACTTCTCCCTGTGCTTCAACTACACTGCTACAATTTGGTATTTTTCCAGCTTAAAAAGATGCTTCCTCCTCTCCCTTTGTTTTTATCTTGAACTGAGTGATAACGATTCAGCATATCCTGTCCTGCTAAGGCACCCAGTTACTCTTGGTAACAAATAATGCAGCACTGGGGTTTGGTGGCACACTGCTGACAACATTCTGCTGAGTCACGCGGAGTAGCAGTCCCATTCACTCTTACACTTAAAATAATCTCTCTTCATATCACATTGTTACTTTCTGGACTGCCTAATAATTATCTGAGTATTCAGTATTGTTTTTTGGGTTTGGTTGGCTTTAACTTGTACAAAGACCTAATACACATGGAAAGTGCACAAGGAAAATAACTTTCCCTTTGCAAATTCCAAACACAACTAGTGAAAGAGAAAAACAGTTACTGAAAGTGTTAGAAAGTTAAAAAAAAATATATAACTGTGCAGACAGATGCACAGAATGAAAACAGTACCTGCTGTTCCTCTTGGCTCTTGCTCTAGCGTAATAGGCTTCGTAAGACTTGGGTTTCAAATCCAACGCTTTAGTAGCAAACTCTTCCGCCATACCAAAGTCCTAATAATTAAATATACTCATTATACATACAGTAAAAGAGAGCTGCATGCTCTTTATTCATGGTGCTGCTTCAGAAGTGCAGTCACCTTTATCCATTAGCCAGAGCAGGTATGTTCTGAAAGACTGAGAACAGACCTTGTCCCTCCTGTCTAGCGGAAACTGACTCCAAGGGGGCTAAAAAGGAAGGTTAACAATAGCAAAGATCTGGTTATTTTCAGCCCAAAGGTGTTAAAATGCTAGAAGTTACTTGCATGTTTAGTAGGATAAATGACCACCTCAGACAGCAAGGCCTTAGAGGGTGTTTTGGAAAAAGGCCAGTTAAAGACCTAGGAATTTACAGAAAAACAAGAAAAATCAGGAAATTGGTTGGACTACTCCAGAACTTCCTGAACTAAGGTACATGAAATTTTTAGAGAAGAATTGCACTAGATGTAATGTATTTGGTCTTCATTTAACAAGAACACACAATAAGAATTTAGTAAATTGTTGGTTAAACCACAGACTGGAATTAACAAAGCAGGAGTGAACTAGGGGAAAGACGGCTGTGGGGAAGAGGAAGGCAGAAGCAAGTCTGGTTTCTGGAACAGCCATGCACAACACAGGGTGTTCACCATACTGAATTGCTTCGAGCAGGGTGAGACAGGAGGCTGCAAATATTAACACCCCAAAACCATCCTGAGGTATCATGCAAGAGCAATGTGATGGACTGGAGCTTTATAGATGTAAGGTGATGCGCCTCAGGATTAGCAAAATGTACACGAGCTTATCAGCAGGATGTGATAAGAAACATACACACATGCACACTCGTGCTGGTTTGTGACAGAGCCACTCTCTGCTGTTAGTTCGATGAAACTGAAGAGCTGATCTCATCTAGGATGGCACCAGCAGAGGCAGTTCCAGCGCAGGAAGGGAAGGATGAGTATTGCCGTGCAAAGCAGCGGCAGAACTGCCTCTGGGAAGTCCTGGACACTGGTGTTTGGAAATTCTTCAAATTGGAGCAGATGCCAAAAACAAGGTGAATGACTAGGGAATTAAGGAGTTACTGTTTGATAAGAAGGAACAGTGTTAGGTGTATCTAGAAAACCCTCCGTTTTTGCTCTGCTGGTCATGCAGGTTCTTAGCAGCCACCTGCTGCACTGGTGAAGGTACAGAGCAGCAGCCAGCACAGAGACCGCAGCCGCAGTAGCAGGTTATGCTGTGTGACGGCACAGGGTAATGGTCGCGGCTTTGTCCATTGAGTCCTTTAGGAGTTCCAAAACTGTCCAGTTCATCATTCCAAGTAAGTGGATTACATAAGAACAGCTATAAGAGGTCCCCCACGGCACCATGTCCTCATCTTATGAACTGTCTCCATTTGTTGACACAACAAAGCCCAATAGCCAGATACGGGGAAAGAGATTCTAAAACAGCAAAAATAAACCTCCAAGCACAAACTCAGTAATGCAGTAGAACAGAAGTCTGAGATTGCCAATGCCAGATAGGCAACGGATTAACAGCACGAGCTTACGTTTGTTTTTCGGCGACATCGTGATAAATTCAGGTATAACGAAACTCTCAGCTCATTGAACGTTTTCATTTCTTCTCCAAATCCTTCCCTTGGAAACTTCCTCAAGGCGTACTGGTAGCGCTGCGCTGCTTCCTTCATCTTGCCTTTCTACAAATGTGGAGAACAAGAGGCTTTTCACAAACTCTTAATATTGCAAAATTTGAAAAAAAAATCATATTTGACATCTACCAACAGGTTGCTCTTCAAGTAGAAAACACAGTGCCATATTTTTAAAGCAAAATACACACTGTGTGAATTCCACTTACACATAGACACGAAAGAACTTACATGTTACCTGTAAACTCATACCTTCAGTGGTATTTCACCAGGATATTGCATTAATACATACTACTTGTACCAGAAAAATTCATGTATGATACAATTAATTATTTATGTCTTTAATTTTTTAATTTTTAAAAGTTTTTTAAATTTTAAAACAGAGCAGTCAAACATCTGATGATGTAGCTGATTAAGACAGCAAGGCCTGGAGCACATCCCAGCTCAGGAACGGTGTGTTCCGGATGCGGTGGTGATGCTGCAGAACAAGCTCCGGCAGTGGAAGGGGCGGATGGGAGAGGGAGGAAGTGCCACATTCAGACATGCTGTCCGGCTACTGCCAGACCCATGCAGGCGTCTCGGCCACCATCCGTTGTGTGACGGATGTGGATGAATTTAAAGGAGTAAAAGGTCACTCTCCTGCTGCTTAACGGAGGGTGAATAAGAGTGAACCTGACCCTCAGGACTACCTGAATGCTCCACCAAGAGAGCTTAGAGGACATCTCACAATAAACTGAATATTTGAGACAGTTTTGCTAAAAACATTGAAATCCTCCTAGTATGATAAGAAAAGCAAATCTTTTAGTTGACAAATGAAAAAAAATTTCTCTTTATGGATATTACAATTTATTTTCATAAACATTGGGTGTTTATTTAATTCATCTTAACCCTCAAAGTGGTCAAAAATTACTATTGAAACTGTCAAGGAAAATAAATATTTAAGGCTTATCTCATTTTATTCACCTGGAGAGCTGAAAAATAGTTATTGCATACTGTGAGCACACTCAAATGCGCGTTACTCTGCAAAATAACTATCCATTTAAAACATTTCATCAAATAAAGTATACTGGAAAAAGTTTAACAAGCTAGATCACATACCCTGGCTCTAGCAAGTCCATCCAGTTACTGTAAAAAAATTAAGCACTGTAAAACCAGATGCCAGCAGGGAATTCAATGTCGTGTCACAAGCTGTAAAACATTAGTCCTGTCATGTTGCTCTGGTCTCAGAGTCCAGGCAGGGTTCAGCCTGAGAGTAATCTGAGGAGCAACTGAAGGACATGAACTGGTGCTGGTGCCGCAGCGACACCTTCTGCCTGAGCCCCCCGTGAGCTGCTGAATTAAACACACCCCTGGAGAAGAGTGGTGCAGTAGAGGCTTCCTGGGTGCAGCGTCACATCTGCTACCCTTTAGGGTGAAAGATGGTAACTGCTTGAATATAAATCTCTAAGCCCATTTCAGGATCAATAAACTTGATAAATTATCCAGAGTCATAAAACTCCTACACAGAGCTTGGGAGAAGCTAAGCAGGTTTACCCTGATGCGGGACAGCAAAGCCTCAAGGGTCTCTCTGCTGTACTACGCAAAGCCATTGGATACAGAACAAAGATCAGAGATCAGGTGGCAGATATCTAAGGGCCCTTACAGAAAACCTCTACAAATTACAAGCCTTGTAGCCAGCACAGGCTGTGAATGATGCCTGTCTAAGCTGTTCAGCACTGTGCTGCACTAGTGATACAACACACAGGGGTGCCACAGGTCACAAAAATAATTCCAGTCTCTTCCAAACACTAGTTTACCACTAGTAAAAAGAATGCATCAAAAAGAGCTGTCACTTTCCTCCTTCTATATTTAAATAGCACACAAAAGAACATTATCCTGAAGAAAAGGATATGTACTTGATTCAACAAGGACTTTCCAGTGAGCACCTTACATATTCTGGGTTGCTCTTAAGAAGCAACTGACTGCTACAAATGTTCACAGAGCGACTTGCTCAACAGAAAGAAAATGTACTTGAAATTTATTTATTTTACACAGGAGTTTTCAATGATTCCCAGGGTTCTCATGATTTCTTGGTCTCATTCCCAACATAAGAGGATGTGCAAGTACACATCTTGTTTGAACAGAAACAAAAGTATAAAGAACTTCAATCTACCTTCAGACACAAGTCCAATTATAATGTTTTGCTATCAGAAAAAAACAAACAAACAAACTACTTACTTTGTACAGTATATTTCCTTCTTCCATCAGCTTCTGTAGCAGAATAAGGAGAATATCAGGTTTGGAGGTGGCCATTGCCCATGCTGCATTTCCTGCAAGTTAAATTTACAGATGTCTGACAAAAGGGCAGAAAGTGTGTTTCTGATACCTATTCACACGGGAAAGTCTAATCCTACTTCAGCAGATATTCTGCCTGCATGGAACTATTTTATCATTAGCATGTGCACATGTATTTAACATGCATATATATCCATACCTGCCCCCTGCTGCCCCACAGAGACAGCAGATATTCCATGGCCCGATTCATTTTACCCCGGTGTAAAGCCAGTATAGGGCAGCAGGAAAGTCCTGGTAAAGCTCACGCCTGGGGAAGGATCTGTATCTGCTCACGCTCAGTACCCAGATGATGAGAGGTGATGATTTAAAGGCACTATGGATTCAGCAGTTATCATGTACACAGGTGCACCATCTGATTGCCTACTGATAACACGTGATTTGGACACAGATTTTTTTGCCCACCCTTTGCAAAAATGTACTATTCTATAATTAGTGAAAAGAATGTTATTTATATGTAAAACTTCTAAATCATTGACAGTGTCAAAATTAAGTATAACTAATACAGTAAACATAATTTTCTTGTTTAAGTATATCATGATAGATTAACCATGTAAAGACTGACTCCTCCAGGGCTCCTCGTTAACATACATCACAGAAAGGAAAAGAATAAAATTACTTGCATTTCCTCACTTTGGAAGTGAGTCTTCAGTGTCTGCCTTTAAAAGAGATTGACTTCTCGAGTGGGCATCTGCAAACCATACAACCTGCAAAAATCTAGTGTGTATTTCAGGATTTATGTACCTACTTACAGAGATGACAGTAACTCTAGCAGAGCAGACACTCAGCTGTTTCTGTGGAGTACAGGATAGTTCTACTAACCCAGTTTAGCTCCTTTTCTCAGCAGCATAACCACCACCGACGTGTTGCGACATCCGATAGCTCTGTCCAGCGGCCGCATGCCGCTGTAGTCAACGTGCTCTATCATTGCTCCTTTCTCTACCAAATACTGCACCTGCGAACAGAAATGAGACAAGCCTTGTCGTCTTATTTTTGGTAGGAGAGTCAGAACAGTGCAATATTTAAGCTGCCACCTAATCTTCCTTGAAGGAGCCCGAGTATGCACTACAGAGTGTGCTAAAGCCCTTTTACATCCTTTTTAATTTTGTTCATTTAACCGTTTATTAGGAAAGTCTAACGCTGCAGTTGGACATAAATGCAGCATATGTAAAATGCAGCAAGGGCAAAGAAGAATTAGGAAAGCAAAGTATGGCATATGCCGTCAGCTTCCACCAAGCATTCACCAAGCATCCAGAGCAACCGAGGAATTCTGGCAGTTGCTCATGAGCAACAGTAATTAAGAGTGCAGTACACAGGAGCTGATGGCGATGGCGGGTTTGATGTAAGCAGCAGTTCTTTCACACCACCATTGCTTGCCCAAACGTGCCTGGCAGCGATCTAGTATGGAAAGAGGAATTCACATTCCTTCCCACAGACAGGCCCCACAGCCCGAAGCTGCTGGCCTGCTGAGTGACCTTTTCATTAGCCCCGATCCACCTCCGTCTGTTCAGCCCCAAGAACCGTGGACGTGGTCCATCAGTGACCCGCAGTCTGCGCTATTCCAGCAACATCACCTACCCCTCGTGCCCCTCTCCCGGTACCCAGCTACAGTTACCTGGTAGTGACAGGAACAGCTCTGCGGTGCCACTTGGGAGACCTGTGGCAGCCGGTACAGAATCCAGGCGCTCATTGACAATTTCAGGTTGATCTGACTGAGAGCGAATGGGCCTTGAGGTGCTACAGCACGCTACGCTGTGTGGCAGCGTTTTTATTCAAGAACTGCTGGTTTGAAACAGGATGGTGTCTGTGCAAACTCTAGAAATAAAGATGCTAGCGAGCCTGAGAGGCTGCATATGCTGTTCTTTCTACTTCCCTGATGGATCTGTTTATTGTGCACGCAGACTTGGGCATGCCCTTCTGCGCACTTCGTGGAAGCTGCATTCCCATCTGGTCAGGCTTCTGCACTGTGCCTGATTACTGAGCTTTGAACCATACGGACAAAAATATACAATCACTTAAAAAGTCTGTGCTTTGAAAGGTATAGAAGATTCTAACTGAAAAGACCTGTGGAACAAACTGAGAAAAACCCAGTTTACACCTCAAGCCTTGTATTTTCATGTATACAGGATGCTAGGCTGGACAGTAACACTGGGACGTGCTCAGTGCCATCTTCACAAGATGAAGAGCGTAAGGGTTTCTAACAGTTCTCTCCCCATCAGGCAAAGCATTTAAGATACCTATCAAAGACAAGTAATGCTGCCTTATGATGGAGAAGCAAAATCCTTCTGCATTTCATCTATTCTGGCAATATTATTCTTCTTCCACCATCTCTCATTTGGGGTCTCTGTCCCACTAACACCCAACTGACAGGGACCCTGTCAGGTTACTTCGATGGGTTTGCAGAGGCTGAGAAAAGATATTTTCATCTCCCATGGGCTTTTAAAAAATTCTTATTGCAGTTCATCCAACATAGAAATTGTAAGTGTTGCTATTTACTGAGATTTGAAACACTCCAGATGAAGTACAACACATGCAGTGAAATGTAACGGCACAATGCTGGACTTTACCAACTGCCTTGGTACGGAAACCTTCTCTAGAAAATGCTTTTCTGAGTAAACACTTGCACTGCATCTTGGCTCCCTCCTCAGATTTCCTTTCTATTTTGGTTGGCAATATTTTTTCTAAGCTTTCTTTGGTATTAAGAAAATCTAATACATGCTTAGTTTTTCTGCTGTTGGTTCTACTCACAATATCAGCATCTCCATAAAAAGCTGCCAGGTCTAGGGGTGTTCGTCCGTTTTTGTCTGTCTGATCCGTTGTTGCGCCTTTCTCAACTAAATACTGCACCACTTCCCTGTGCCCTTTGAGACAAGCCCAGCTCAAAGCTGTCAGGCCTTCTTTGTCTAGAGATGAAATGGTTGCACCTGTAAATGAAATTAATTTTGTTAAGAAGATGTCCTGTTCAATAAGCAAAATGGCCCAACTCGCAGAGAGGCAGTCTCTGGTGCAGCCCTGAACCCCTGTTGATTTTCTACCTTCAGAGAGCAGGAATTCCACCGTGCTCAGGTGCCCTTCGCAGGAAGCCACCATCAGAGGAGTGCGGCCTTGCTTGTCACTTAAATTCACATCAGACCCATGCTCCACCAGAAGCTTAGCAATCTGAAACAGAAAAGAGCAATTTTAAAATAAATGGTCAGATTTATATTTTAGCCATAATACCATACCTAAGGCGTTACTCAGAGCAACCCCTGAGAAATGCTGCCCAACTCGGATCCTAACCGCTGGCAGTCAGGGCTGTCTCCTGCCAGGACCGGCCAGCACCAGGTCAGCTGCTGACTAAGGTCCTCCCTCCCTCCCTCCGTACAGAAGCAGCAGAGAGGATCTGAAATTGCCTCTGTTCTTGGTCTAGGAAATAAAATATTTTCACTCCCATGTGTTATTTTTCAGGTATAACATAACTAAGGTTATCATGCAGCCAATACACTTTCAAATCCCTTGTGTCACCCAAAATAACTTAAGTGACCTTCTGAACACGTCCCTTCGGGGGTACACGAATGCTGTTAGACAATCTACACCCATTTGTTACAGGATGGGAGGAATGAAGGACTGCTTCCCAAAGGAATCCATTTAACGAGCGAAGGTGTGTCAGACCTGCCAGTGCCCCTGCCGCACTGCGCAGAAGAGTGGAAGAATCCCCCTCCTGTTAGCTCTCGTCACAGCTGCTCCACGTTCCAGAAGCAATTCGCAGACCTCCAGCTTCCCTCTTCCCGCGGCAGCTGTCAGGGCTGAAGAAAGCATTTTCATCAACATCACCTCTTGGCGGTTTTACCACATCTTTTGACACATGCACAGCACGTGAGTGCTACTGAATCTCCTTTTTTTTCTACTCGGCTGCTCCACAAGATTTTCACAACTATTTTCAGACTCGAATTAGTCAGAACCAGGTTAAGTCAATAAGCCACCGACACTCTCTGGTAAATAAAAAGATGATTCTCAAAGATAACAACTGTTCCATGTGCACAGCTTGTGGTTTAAACGAGTCTTTATGAAAATCTTCGATAAACCCAGCAGCCTGAGGCAGTTCTAGTTCCTTTTTCATTTCAGTCAGAACTTTGCTCACCCCTAGCAGCGATGCATGACCAAACACCAGATAGTTAGATCTCTGCAGAAAGTCTGTGTCTTGGACACTTTAGCTTCATTCTGCACTACTTAATTCCCCTACGACCACGGTAAGTTATCAGTCATCAACAGCTGTAACTCCTGCCTGTTAACCCTTGCCCTGGACTTCAAGGGATTACTGTACATCTTCACGTACGCAAGAGATCTCGACATTCCAGTTCACCTTACAAATCCTTTTTGACCTGAACAGAGTGAGCGCTCTTGACCCCTGTCTAACCGCAGGTAACCCTGCGGCTCTTACAGAGGCTGCTGCTGCTGCTGGCAGACACCCTGCAGCCCCGGCTGGAACACCGCGTGTGACGGCAGCACACCCGCACACACCGCTGCCGGAGCGGCCCCAACACGGCAGCAGTCTGTCCATGGAGATATGATCTTCATCTTAGACATTCGTAAGGTAGAGATTACTGCACACCTGCCTTCATGACGCATGGCTTATGAGGAAGCGGGTAATTTCCACACATTCAGCACCAGTGTTTTTGGCTCTCCTCAGTACGGTAACGCTGAAGCGCTGGTGTAAGGCTGCACACTTAAACAACCTGCCACCTTCTCCTAGAGCTTACTCAACTCCTTGCTTTTCACTGTGACACTCATTGAAGCTTGAAAAGAAAATATTTTTCCCATCATTATTTTTTCCCCTCTTCCATTTGGCTCGCATCAACTTATTTTCTATTTTAAATGGAGCTTGAAATTGAATGGATTTTTTTGTTGTTTGTATTGAAGCGTCATCAGTAATGTTAACCTTTAGAAAATGAGTTCATGTGCTAGCTTCTGCAAGGATCAGCCAAGGGCCCACCCCTTCATTTCCAAATCTCAGTACCGTACACTTTCCAGTAAGAAGTGGGTCAAACTGTGAATTTCTCGTTACTCATTTCATAGCACTTTCAAACATGATAAAGTAGAATTTTCAAAAATTCCAATGGATGCTGAAAGTAAATGAACTTACAAACACTGCAGGAAGTTGTAAATTCATTATTGTTTTAACAACAACAGCTAACCCATTCACCCGTCACTCCCTGACAGTTCACTATGTTCCAGTTACGTCAGCTGTTTAGATCTGAACAACTGGAACCCAACTGCTACAGAAAAGCATACGATCTTGTCCAAAAACTTCACATTTCTTATTCTGTCAGCACCGGCACTTTATCTGCTGACGTAACCAACATCACACCGACAGTCTAACTCCCTGTGCCTTGTCCAGCTCCCAGGAGCCTGAGCGGTTCCTCCAGTCAGCTTGAACAACAGCGGGACTGAACCCCGCTCAGGAATTCCAACCATTCCACTCAAGAGGATCGGCTCTGATCTGCCCCGTGGTGTTCTGCAGAATGATGCTGTTTGCTGTCAAGTAATGCTCCAGGTGAGTTAATCTGTACAGAACATGCGAGGCTGGAGAAACATCTCAGAGACGTCGTTAACCTCAGATCGTCTTTTTCAACTAAGACATGGTAATGTGGAATTTGAAAAGGACAAACTAAGGAAATTTAGAAAACAGCCTTAGAAGTCTCCCACACCTACATCCTCTCATTTCACACGTTACGTGACTTTTTTATCTGCTCCCGTTAACTTGCCTTGAGCCTGTATTTCATACAGACACGGCCTTCAGAGGTGTTGGTGTGATACAGGATTGGGAATGGCGATGCCTGGCTGCCTTTGCCGCTGAGAGACAGCCTCAAAATGAGCAGACCCAGCTTCGGACTCAGGTAGATCACAGCAGCACAAACACAGAACAGAAACAAGCTGTTCCTGGACACGTTACAACACAAAAGGGATGATCTTTAAGGCTGTTCTGTGATGGACTTCAGTGTTTTTAACAGGAACTCACAAAACACACCGCTCCTCACTCCGCCTGCCTCGTACCTCTGTTGTATCACTGTCCAGTTCCAGCCCATGATCCTGTTTACAACGCAGGCAGCGAGGAGCCCTGCAGCGCAGTGGCAACGCGAGTTCCCCCACCTGCATAGCCGTGGAGATTCCAGCGGCGTGTAACTTAGCATCCTGTCCACACACATTGCTTCCATTCAGTAATGGAATGAGTAATATTTCGTGTAATGCAAATCCCGTGGCTATCGTGACTCACTCCACATGTTTCTCTCGTCCCAGCCTTACTGCTCTGCATCTCGGAGAGCACAGCAGCGCCGCAGGGAAGGGCTCGTGGCTCTGCAGCTCAGACTGTCCCCTCCGCGACGCGTTAGCACTGCGTAGGGAAGCACTCACTGAATGAGTGAAGATCCCCAATACACTGAGCAAGAGTTTCAATACAAGATGTTGACAACAAAATATTAAAGGAAAATTAACTTAGATGTATGCTTTTTGGAATTCATTGGAGTTGCAACAGGAGCTTTGCATGTGCACAGGAACAAAGACCATTTGCTTCTCCAGTAGGTGAAAAGGCTCCTGACGATCGTTAGGAGACTGTTTTCCCACCTGCCTGTGCAGCCTCCAGCTGTTTAAATGAAATCAAGATGCTACTCATGCGGTAAGCCAGGAAAACCTTCAGCTGCAGGCTGCACAGTTTACGGTCTGTCTTTAAAAAAATACCTGTCACTTCCCATACATGCAAAGGTGTGTATTTTCATCCACTGCCTAATTAGAACAAACGAGGCGATTGCCTAGCACTTCCTGCAAACAAATGAGATTTAAAAAAAAATAAATTTCTCAGATCCTATGAAATTCTATACTGAAGCTTGAAGCACTATGTTTCCACAATTTTCAATGTAATTACAAGCCAGTAATTTACAGTAATTTTAATAGAAAGTAACTTATTTTCCATACATTATGTGAGGGAATTTAATATTTTATGCTTATAAAGTGCATTTTATTATTAAAACTGGTATTTTCCCATCACTTTTATCACAGAAATATACATTTAAAAAATAAAATTTAAAAACTCTTACTTCTGAAATGAACAACTCTACTTAGGGAAAATATGAGAAAGGAAATACCTGTTTCTCCCCACAAGGCATCATTGTCATTGATACTTATTTCATGTTCCTTTTCAGTTGTCAAGATGTAACCAACCACCTGTCAAAAACAGTTAGCAGAGATGTAGGGAGTCGCAAAAAACATCAGCTGTCACTTGCAAGATATAGCAACAGGTAAAAGATTTAAAAGAAGTGAGAGTGCTTCTCTCTTAATGCACAGGAATCAAAGAAAATGAACACTGCTATAATCCATCACAGCCAGTTCGGTATGATTTTGAGTATGACATCAAGACGACTGAATGTTATTGAAGGCAGTTTAAAAACAGCCCAGTGCCCTTCTGTGAATTGTTTCAGGGTATTTTACATGATTACGACTTAACGAGCTCCCGTGTGACCTACATACACCAGAATAATCAAGATAATGCCAAAAATAAAAACAAAGCATCCCAGTCCAGTGAGGAAACTCCATGTTGTCTGTACTGAAGGGGGGAAAAAAGAGAATATCTGCATGCATCTTGTAAAATGGGGATGCCCATGTTGTTCCTTTTACATTGCTTAGATCTTTGGAGTTTTTCAGAATTTCTTCACCAAATGTTTTAAGCATACATTGTTAAATGATAATTTTTGAACTTGAGACAATTATAAATTAAGTTTTGCTGTGGTTTTATGCCATTAATGAAATCTATGTTTTGTAACTACCTGCTAGTGAAAGATTATTAAATTAAAACCTCTTCTACTGGCTCTTTTAAACAAATTTTCTAAGGCGGGACAGTCACTGAGACTGCAGCGAGTGGGTAAGGGAGCAGAACCACGCTAACAGAAGGTCTGGGTGCTACGGGTAAAAGCAAAGGTAGGAAAGGAGCAAGTATTCGGGTGTTTTCAGGCTGTATCAGAAGTGTGGTATACAACGTACAGAAAATCCTAAAATTTAAAGAAATCTTTTTCTAGTGTTTTGAAATTCATGAAACACACAGGCCTGTTTTCTAGCTAAAAATAAATAAGCTTCTTATTCTCCTAAAAGTAGAGAAAGATGGACATTTGCAGGAAAGAGGGAGTAAGATTACTGTGATCTGTTTTGCTGATATTCAGGAGCTGATTGCTTTCATTTAATCAGTGGATAGCAAGCAAGAACTTTTATGAGAGGGACAGAATCACCCATTAATTCAAGTTAATCATAGTTCAGAATCCTCAAACGTACGCTGTGAGACTGTCATGGCTTAGATACCACACAGGTGAATTCTACACAGACATTTCTATGTCTGAATCGTGGAAACAGCTTTAAAGATCTGATTCTTGATCTTATAGCAATTAAAAAATAGTTTTAAAATAAGTAAATATTGAAGTGGTTTTATTGAAGAGATTTTAGGTTTCCATTTTTGGCACATCACTCATAATACACCAGAAACTCCACCAGCCTGCTGTGGCCTTTATTCAAGTATCTTTACTTACCCATTACTTTCACACAGAATCACAGAATCACAGA
>NW_010109130.1:0-506 GCF_000699245.1 Pterocles gutturalis
AGACGCTAGAGGCGGAGGTGCAGCTTGGTGTGTCCCTGCCTCGTGGGAAATGAAGGGTGGGAGATGCTGAGCACGGGGACACGCCGCTCTCCCTGCTGCCCCTGCCCCAACCACACCGGTGCTGCCCCAGGACCCCCACCCCTGCATGCCTTCCATCACCCTCTTGGGAAGTGGGGATGCTCTTTTTGCCACGCTGGCCCAGAGTGGCTGGTTGCTTGCTGGAGCTGAGGGCTCGAGCTAGAACTTGGTCAGCAGCATCCTCACCTGGGTGACACAGTCACCTTCTCCTGCCCCTCAGCAAGGATTCAGCCCTGGGGGTGCTACTGCGTTAGCGTAGATTGATCCTGGGCTAGGAACCAACACCACACAGCCGGTCGCTCATCTTCCCGCTTTGCCCCTCTCAGGGATGGGGGAGAGAATTAAAGGGGTGAAGGGAAAGGAGACTTGGGGGTTGAGAGGAGAACAATGTAATAACTGCAATAAAATTGAAAGTAATAATAATAATG
>NW_010109131.1:0-415 GCF_000699245.1 Pterocles gutturalis
GCCCCATTACTCCGGCCCATGGGGAAAATAGCTGACACAGAGAGCTTGCTGTCACTTCTGTCTGTGTGGGGACAGCCTCTCACCCAGGGCTGTGGTCACCTTATGGTCCCTCGCTGTCCTGTCCCACCCCACCTCCCCGGGCATCCTCCTTGCTCTCAGGGCTGGGACAGAGCGAGGTGGAGCTCAGCATGAGGGTGGGGAGCAATTCAGGTGTTTAACATACCTTGTGCCCCTTGGGCTGTCTTACAGCCTAATATCCCATGGATATACAGGAAACTGGCAAATAGCATCTGGGAAAAATGCATGCCTCTTTAGATCAGCCAGGATGGATACACAAGGGCACCTCACATTGCACTAAATGCTAATTTTAATCCCATTTGTAACACCTAGAAGCGCTCTGGCTCCATGTGGGGAC
>NW_010109131.1:427-748 GCF_000699245.1 Pterocles gutturalis
CCGCAACTTCCCTGGGCAACCTGTTCCAGTGTCTCACCACCCTCACAGTGAAAAGTTTCTTCCTAATGTCTAGTCTGAATTTACCCTCTTTTAGCTTATACCCATTACCCCTGATAAAGAGTGCCTCCCCATCTCTCCTGTAGGCCCCCTTCAGGTACTGGAAGGCTGCTATTAAATCCCCTTGGAGCCTTCTCTTCTCCAGGCTGAACAACCCCAATTCTTTCAGCCTGTCCTCATAGGGGAGGTGCTCCGGCCCTCTGTTTGATTTTTTGGCTCTCCTCTGGACTCCCTGCAGCAGGTCTAGGTCTTTTTTATGTTGGG
>NW_010109132.1:0-7367 GCF_000699245.1 Pterocles gutturalis
TAAACAGCCTGAAATCTGCCCTTCGGAAGACCATCTTAGTGGTTTTAATTGTTTAAGGATTGGAACATGCAAGACAATAAACAGTTTTAGAGGGTTATTACCATACAGGAAAAAGTGAAGTTTATCTAGTTTATATTCAGTATGGAAATCAGTGATTTCCATTTATTTAAATACGATTTGTGTCTAATTTGTTGATCAGTAAACCCTATTTAAATGTCTGCAAACGAAGAGCTTAAATTAGTAGACACAGTTTACATAACAATTTGATACTTCATTTGGTTTGTTAGTACTCAAGATGATAAAAACACCACAATAATTTTATTTAGCTTATATTATTCACTTAGTGAAGACTCACCATTGTCAGGCACTGAACAGCCTTGCCTCTGTTGAATCTAAAGAGTATGGAGTGAGTTCAACCCATTGTACCATAGGGTTCTATACAATGATTTACACTACTATGTACATGAGAAAAGAATAAGTTTTGTATTTTGAAAGAGATTACAGTTGTCCAAAAAGGTGGTGTGTGCTGTGTGCAAAGACTTCAGAATAGATTTTTCCTCTAACTAATTAACTTGGTGGGTACAGTCCAAAGCTATAAAACAAACACTCATAAACAGGGTGTGTGAACACACCTACCAGAGTAGTGGAGAACACTCCTCAACCTTTTCCAAAGGCAAGAATCCTAAGTCCAGCCACCTCAGGTGCATGTGTATCAACACATAGTCTGAGCAACAAACTGGAAGAACCAGAGCTTCATACCCAGACTGGGAGTTATGAATACCATAGGAATCACAGAAAATTGGTGGGAAAACTCAGATGACTGTAATGGCTGCAAACTTTCAGTAAAATAGGAAGGGAAGAAGAGGAGGTGGATGTAGAAAAGGAATTTTAGTGTATGGAGGTGAGCTATAGGGATCACAAAAGTTCTATCAAATGCCTTTGGATCAAGGTTAGAGGAATCTTCACCAAGGAGGATGTCATGTTCCCTATCTGTTGCCAACCTCCCAATCAGGATGATGAGGTGGCTCAAGGAAGTCTCAGGCCACCAGAACCTGGCCCTCACAGGTGACTTCAATTACCTGGACATTTGTTGGGAAAACAACACAGTGGTACGCAAGTAATCCCTCAGGTTCTTGGAATGCATTGAGGACTGTTTCCTGCTACAGATGCTGGACATGCTGACTAGGAGCAGCATATTGCTAGATTTACTGCTCACAAACCAAGATGACTTACTTGACAATGCAACTACCAATGGTAGCCCTGGATAGTGATCACAATATTGTGGATCCTAATAAGCATACTGAAGACCAGTAGCAGGACAAAGACCTTGGATTTCAGAAGAGCCAGCTCCATTACACTCAGAGCAATACCATGGGAAGCACCCATGGAGGACAAAGGAGCTTGTGAGTGCTGGGAGTTATTCAAAAGAAGCCTCCTGGAAGCACAGGAACAGTCCATCTCCTTAAAAAAGGAAAGGAAGAAGGTAGAACAAGACATGATCCTGGCTTAACAATGAGATTTTGAGTGTGCTTAAAAGCAAAAAGAAAACATACCAGCTACAGAAAGGTGGCCAAATAGCCATTGAGGACTACAAGAACCTTTCTAGTGCGTGCAGAGATGCAGTCAGAAAGGCTAAGGCTCAGCTAGGACTGAAATTGGCCAGAGATGTCAAGAAAGTGTTCTTCGGACACTACTGTCTATCAGACACATTTCAAGGTCAAGTCAAGAGAAAAGGAAGATAAAAAATTTCAAATTCTGACACCCAGTCTCTGAAGGCATAGATTTACAAGGATAGGTACATTAACCAAAAAGTCACTTGTCATCTGCATTCCTTCCCAGTTGTGCCTGCAGATGTTCCAAAGAAACGGGACTGTGAGAGATTTTCACAGGTGACCCTATCCTCATGTATTTCTGTAGTCATCTGAGGATGCTTGCACACACATGAACAGATGTGAAGACAATGTTTTTCTGAGAGTATCCATAGCATGGGATGATTCCACTAAGAAATTAATCCTATCAAAATTAAATTTTAGGCTTTTTCCAGAAATCTAGCACTTGGTGTACTCAGTGACTGCCTTCACAAACACTTTTATTCTTCATCCCCCATTGAAGTTCATGGGTTTAACAGAAGGATTTAAACTTTATATGTAAAAACAAGAAATAATTTGGTGGAGCTAGAGGAGATTATCTGACTTATTATCCCATAGCTCAGAGCATCTGTAGGATAAAATAGACTATGTAACAACCAAGAAAGTGACATCTGTATAAATTGATTTCAAGTTATTAAGATCTAACAATCCACTGCAAATATAAAAAAAAAAAAAAAAAAAAAAAAGACCACAACAGCATGCTTGTAATGCCCCTGTATACTTGTTTCTGTTTAGTTTGGTTGTAATTTAATACATAATTAAAATGAAATAGAATTTCAAATTACATATGTGGCTGAAGCAGAGAGCTTAAAAGGGCAAAAACAAGGGCAAAAGGGCAAAAAAAAGGGCAAAGGAAAGGAGTGCTGCTTGTGTCATTGGCCAGATTTGTTCTTTAGTTTTACACTCGAAATAACTGCTATTTAAGGGCACAAAATATACAACAAACAACACCAAAAACTGAGTCAAATACGTAAAACCTTATAGAAGTCATATTCAGCAGAAGACAGATAGAAGACAGATAAAAGACAGATAGATATGATGGCTTTTTATACAAAATCCTCCCAAACTGAACCTCAACTTATATCATGGGAATCATGACCACAGCAAATTCAGTCTTAATAATGATCCAGAATTTGCACTACAAAAAGAAAAAATATTTTTGTTCCAAGAGTCTGAGAGAACTTCAAAGGCAGAAGATAGCTTTTAATCCTGACCAAAACTATTTGGAGAAAGGAGGCCTGTAGAATGCCACCTATTCAGAGTTTGAGATATTCAAGATAATTAAATCCTGCCCCAAAACCAATAAGATATTAAAATATGCAAAGACTTTTGTCATAGAAGGAACAGAGATAAAACAACCTCAGAATGGCCAAACAATGATTTAGTTGTGTGTCAAAGATATTAATTAATGTTTGCATAGACTTAAGCTGTTTGTTTAGAAAGACACCAGCTGACAAAAAAACTGATCCTGATGGACAGTCAATTCAGTCACACAGTTCACAGAAGTCACTAGGGTTACAGCACATCCCATTGTTTAATTTAACTATTTTGGTAAATCATCTTCTGTTGTTTGCTTAACCACAAGAGCCTCTCCTCTTCCCTAGATTATAGTGCCAGTTATACCGCTCCTCCTGGGAATGACAGAGGAACAGCAATAGGTGCTGTCTGAAATCCATTCATTTACTCTTTCCTCACCAAACCAACGCACCTGAAACAAAACAAGGAAGTACAACTTACACTAAAAAGAGTAGCTGACTGGGTGCTTTCCCTGAGAAGGGGTAGGAAAAAGTGGAAAATACAATCAGGAACAATATTTCAATTAGTGACCTTAAACATTACTCCTGGTCATAACCTGCAGTTAGGATGTAGGCCTCATGCAAGACCAAGATACCCTACTGCTGTGTATACATCAAAAATAATTTAATTTCAGATAGCTAATATCTATTGAAACATTATAAATTAATTCCCTCTTACTAGCACTGGCTAACCAGTTTATATCCAGTCAATTGCACAAGCTGGATTCTCTGATTTGCAGTACTAATATTCACATCTTGCTCAACACGAAGAGATTTTTTAATTGCTTTTCCAGACTTAAAAGACACAACATGGAATATTAGCTGATTATGTTACCCAATCAAGTAGAAACTATTATCACAGATGAAATAGAGCAGGTAGGTCTGTTGCCCTAAAACCAAATATGAAGTAAAGACATAAAACATGCAAAGACCATATCAACCAGGACCATGCACCTTCACTTGGGACTCATAAATGAGTAGCTAATCTACTCAAGAATAACTCTTGCTTCCTGAAAAATGGAACAAATATTTCAAATTCTAGAGGCCACTGGGTAGTACTTTCTGGTGATTCTGAATGAATTAAGAACAGTAACTAACAATATTCAAACTTTTCCTTGAGTCATTTATATTTGAATTTCAGTCTTGCTTAATTCAATTTAATATGAATTTATTCTAATTAAGTGCTTCAATAGTATCTTCAAAGAATGGTTCTAATTTCAGTTACATCATCCGATTTGCAGAGGGAAACAAAATGCTATATTATGTCACACATTTTAATCTCCTTTCCAGTTCTTTGACACCTGAATTTTCTATGAGCAGAGCACTACAAAATTCCTGTCACCTAACATTAAGAAGGAGGCCTGAGTCAGGATGAGTAAGATCATGTTAGCATGCTTTGTTTTAATAATGCATATAATAAAGGCAACATTCCCCACTACTTCTTCTTTTTTATTAAATAAAAAAAAAATCAGTTCTTGGACTTAAGAGCCTTACTTATTATTCAATCAAGCAATTAGAGACATGCACATCTTACAAAGTTTTGCTTTACTTCAAGATAGAATAAAAGGTTAGTTAAACAGACTTTAAAAGGAGCAAATACCTTTTTGGCCACTAGGTAAAGCAAAAAAAACAGTTTGATTTCTTCATCTCAGAGAAACAAACTGTCTTTTTTTTCATTTCTGTTCCTGCAGAATTTTAATTATCTAAGCTAAAAACCACTCCTCATGCAAAGTTTTAGATCCTTATTCCACTTGACTATCTTCAGCCAAGACCTTAATTCAAGTAGACCTTTTCAAGCCTGCAAAGATAGTATACCCATATTGAGGGGAAAAAAGAAAAAAGAAAAAAAAAAAAAAAAGGAAACTAAACATTTAAGAAATTCTTGCAAAAATTAAAGACTTGTGTGTTTTAAAACAAAATCATAAACTAAGCAATGTGTTGTGGAAGTTATCTTTATAACTGACAATGTCAACATAATTTCCCTTTCATAACAACAGAAGCACCAGATTATAAGAAGGATTAAAAAAAAATACTAATTTAATCACCATGTCAGAATTTTATCTCCTAACAATCTTCAGAATTTCCAGCAACTACAGAAATACTTAGGTTTTAAGGTTTTTTTTAAAATGTGCTCATAGCATGTTTTTTCTCTATCTGTTGCCTCCTAATTGAAGGAACAAATGCCAAAATTATTAAATAACTTTTGTTATATATTTTTGGTAAAAGACAGAGGTGATAAGTAGATATCTTTTTACATGGTTCCATGAAACCTTATAATTTCTAGCAAAAAATAATGTGAATTTTGCATGAGGAATTATGCTGATTTTAGTTATTTAGTATAACATAACTGTCTGTGAAATTTTGTTGACACAAGGGAATAGTATACAAGTCAACCCCAAATCCACTTTTTTAGAGAAAATGGAAAATATGAATAAAAAGGAACCACTGCCTACTGTGGTCAGACAGTGTATTACTTCTGGATATACAGGATTTTTTTTTTTTTTCAAATTAGCTCTATTTGTAACAGTTATCATGGATTAAAACAGAGGGGTTTTTGTTTTAAAATGATCATAAATTGTGGAAGAGAATGTTTTACCCAGGTTACAAGAAATCTCTGGATAAAGCTATGGCTGGCTTACTTGCAAGCAGTCTCAGACACAGTATGCAGAGTTTAATATGTAGGCTACAGATTTCATCCCACAGAGTGACTATAACTCTCAAAAAAGTGACTGGTCAGTGACCTATGTCATCCGCAAATAAATTCCCATATTTCTTCAGCAGTGCATCTGAGCAGATTCCTGGTTTCACTGCAACTTTAATACCATTTTTACTGTGGTTGTGTAAGAGCTCCTCATTTGAAAACTACTTGTGTCATGCAGAAGCCTCTGCAAGAAAGGAAATAGTTTCTTACTAAAGCTCTTCTTATCAAAATATTGAAGGGACAACAAGTACCTCTTCATCACCACTCAAAATGAAAGTAACAGCTTGTCCATTCTATCTACCACAAAGAAGTTGATAGGAATTTTAGTCTAATGGTCTTATTTTTTTTTCCTCTCTCCGTGTTGTCCAAGGCAATTTTAAATACATACATATATGACCATGGAAAGCCACGTACAATTCCCAGAGAGCTCCTGATACAAATCTGACCTTAAGTATGCAATTAACTCATAAATGAACTAATATTTGCACTCTAGAAGGTTATGTTTGTCTCCATTCCTTTTAGAATGGAAAATATTCTAGTGAATTCAAAATATTTTCTTCTATGGTAGGAGACGTGCCAAGAGGTCTTAAATCTCCTGTGTTTTTTAGAATGTCTCTTCAATTTAAGAACTGAAAACAGAAAGAAATTAGGTGCTTCTTGGCATCTTTTCTAAGGTTCAGAGTACCGTTTCCTTTTTTTTTTTGGCCCAAAGTGATTTCTTTCCCATGTCCCAAAAAATATGACTGAAAGCATGGTTAGGAATCTTCCTGTACTCACCTAGTGCATTCAAAGTAAAGAAAAGCTACAATAGATCATATCAAGACAGTTTAGAAAGTAACCTACCTAGTTTATTTTCAATGAGCTCTTGGCATGCTTCAATAACAGTGAACGGCATTTGAATGCTTTTCTACATCTTCTTTAAAAACTATTTTAAGTGTTACATCATTCTTAAACTATACGTGAACTAAAACATTCCTGCAACTTATTATCTAAAGTCACTTCTTAAATATACTTAAATGCTCTGCAGCAGAACTGCCTTTGCTCCATACTGGATACTCATTCACCTCTAGTACAGTAGGTCCCAGTTGTCCTCTTTTTCACTGTAAGCATAATGAAGTATAGCACACACTAGCTTCAGGTCACTACACTGTGTACCCAGCAGTGCTTTTAACCTCCAGGATCAGCTAAAACCAATGCAGCGACAAGAAGCATATTTCTATGGATTTCATTTGCAACTTAAATTTTCATCTGAAAAGTAGAAACCTGATTTCAGAAACTTAGAGTCCAGAAAACAGGCGGCTTACATGTCCTTGGCCTAATTCATTTGTCAAGCATCACAGATGAAATCAATTCCAGAAATATGCATAGCTGAGATTCGTATCACTAGACCAATTCTCCTCTTCGTGTAACAACTTCCAGTGTGTATAGCTAGCAATATAAAGTCTTTTCTCTCGGTAGGTACCTTATGAGAAAATTCCTTCCACACCTTTATCTTTATTACTAATCTGTTACAATAGTAACCTTGCTTTTTCTGTCCCCCCCCCCTTTTTTTTTTTTTTTTTGCAAAACAGAGACTGTACTGCCTTGTCCCTGCAGTTATGGGAGAAAACGTTATTCTCATTTTATTTCAAAGAGACAAAAAATTCCAAATTTTCAGAGTACTGTGAAGGGCTAGGAGAGGAGAAACAACTCAAAGTAGTTTACTAGTCTTTTATCAGCAGG
>NW_010109132.1:7398-21210 GCF_000699245.1 Pterocles gutturalis
GAAAAGACTGGGTTTCAAGGCTGCAGTTTTGACATATCAGTTTAGCAGGTCAACTGTAGCATCCTTCTCTGGACAAGACAAATTAGGTCAGAAAGGACATGAAATCTTATGAAAAAATAGAGGCTTACATGTGGATACATTACTTTTGCTTGTCTTTATATTTTCTGATACCGGCCACACTTTAAAAATATATACAGAAATACATTTGCAGGACACTCGGACATCTTCTCCCAGACAGCAGTATGTTATTCTGTAGAGAATCTGACAGCGAAAGTGCAAAGAGCAGGAAAATTGTCTGTGTGGTTTTTTTTATGTCAAAATACATACATTTGTATGAAACTTATGCTTTCTATTAGCCTGGGGAGTACAGTTTTGAAGATAAGTGTATCATCTGCTGTCTGGAGTTCAAAGAGCTTATGCAATCTGCAATTTTAAATTATGTTACACAGTCATTAATACCCAGGCAACCACTACTAGTTTTACACATAAACTTTTCTACTCTTTCTCCAGCTTTCAACTTCCACATTTCTAGTAGAAACTCAGTTATCAGCACTGAAAACAAATATCCTGCCACTGAACCGACACAACTGCCTCTTAGTATTTTCTTTCTTATCTGATAGAAGCATCATGATGGGAATTTAAACTTACGGATGGTGAGTCATACTTCTTTTAGATGGCATATAGCTCAGTGTTGGAGTTCATACCTATACCAAGCCTGTGGCTCAATACAAATATCTCTTGCCAAGTAAAACACCTATGACTGGAACATGGAGTCCTCCAAACTTCTTAAATGGTTTGCACCAGCAGAAATGCAGTCTTTGTTACTGTCTCATCACATTCGATTGCTTTCAACTGAAGGTTCAACAGAAGATTTAGCTGTAATCTGAAGAGAATTAAACAAATCTAAGAAAAAAAAATCCTACAATGTATCAGTAACATCACTACAATTAAACATACACTAACAACACATATGTGCAAAAGCATGACATACACATATATTCTCCTAATGAACTGCTTCTTTGTAAGGTTTCATTTTCATAACTCTTGTATTAGGCATCACGTTCAATGATGATTCTTCAATGATCCTAGAATCAGAATAAATTAGAATATGTTGAGGTTTGCACAAAGAAACATCTGGAAAATATTAGCTATCATAAAAGCAGAGTTTAAAAGGCCATTACAGCAAAAAAGGAATCGCATCTTGGAAAAGCGGACAGGTATACTGTTGTCACATAATTTGGTTGTTGCTATGACTGGCAATATAGGTGGAATTGACTATAGATTGTGTATGAAAGTCTGCAATGAAAATCACAGTCACCCTCACCTCAGTATCGGTGCAGTATTCTGTACAGCTACATATCTAAGTTTCATTTTATTATCACAACAGGGACTGCCACCGTCATCTGATCTAATGTCCTCCCCTTCACGTTCAGTTGTAACCTGGGTGCAAAGACTTCAGTACCACAGCTACAAAGGAATTTGAATGTATCCTATTCACCCACATTTGCTGCAATAGTCAATTTAATTTTACCCTATTTTGTTGCATGAAATGTTACATAATACTAATTGAAACAGCAAAATAATGTAAAACATCAAAACCAGGCAACCCATTGTGTGCATCTTATATTTGAATACCAACTAATTGTGTGTCTTGTCTTCTGTTTCATGATGAAAATACATACACTACCTTACATCTTGAATAATTTCTAAAGATGGATTCAGGATTTATAAAATCAATATTCCTGACATGCATTAGCTTCCATTCAAATTCAAATTTGAATTTGAATTTCAAACATTAGTCCTAACATTCAGGTACAGCGGGTATCAAACAGCACACAGCTGCTAAATTACCAGTGCTGCCTAACTTACTTGGCATACTTTTGCATAAGATATAAAAAAATGAAAAGCCTCCCTCATTTTTTAAATGGGACCTGAAGACAGAAATCCTTATTTAATTTCAATAAGTGTTTTCTCTTTTGGCAAGCATCTTTTCAAATGAAATAGACAACATAGGCACAGCTTTCTCAAAAATCACTTTCACAGTTGAAGAAGTTTTAAGAAGACTGCCTATAACAGACAATACCATCATTACTATTTTTACAAGTATAATTCAATCCATTTCAATTATACCAGCTTAGAACTGAAGTGGCAAATTACACCCTCTGGAAACTACAGAACAAACTGAAAAATGTTTCAATTCCTACGTTATATGGAGATATTTTCTTATCTCTGCTTTCACCTACACTTAATAACTGATACTTTTGAGTAACCTCAGCTTTCACATCTGTCAGTGAGAGGTTCAAGACCTAAGGCAAGAAGACTCAACTCATACTTTTTTTTTTTTTAAAGTGACACTCTTCTGATAATGAAATCTACAGCTTCATTATTCTCTGTTTCCCTCAAGCACCTCTCAAAGCCTCTATGTTACTAAGAAACAATTATTTGAAAGATTTGGTGGTTTTTTGCTTTTCTCCCTTAAGGACAATTCCTGACAAGAATATCTAGTTAAGTATTGTTGAAGGTATCTAGCCTTATGGATATTTGTGATGCATGAATAATTGTTGCCAGGCTATTTTATCATTAGTTACAAATATCAATATTATCTGATCCTATAGAGACATGCTTAATTTTCTCATTCACAGCATGAGCCTCCATAACTTACTAATCAGCGATAAATATAAGCTTGAAAAGCTTCTATTCATCTTGAAAATGTCCTAAAGCACTCCTGGTTAACCATAAAAATTTCACATAAAAGGAATCTGAACTATGTGTGACAATTAATTATCTGGAAACAAGGGCCATGAATACTTCAGACAACCTCGTAATTGTTCATTTAAATCAAACTAAAAAAAAAAAAAAAAAAAACACTAAGTTACACATGCCCATCTTGAGTTACTTGAGAAATAAAATCTTGCTAAAGTAACACAGTATATATCATGACATTAAAGCTCGGTTTTCTTTCTTACCATTTTTCTTTTCTTTTTTTGGTGTTAGTCATCACAATGGAAGACAAATATATTTTCAGTATAATTCAAAAATAAATTCCAACTAATATACCAAACATAAAATTTGGTAAACTGCAGCAAGTTTTCTTGCCTACACCTTTATTTCACCTCCTTCAAAAAAAGCATGAAAAGTTAATCACGTAAATTACAAATGTGGTGGGGGGAAAAAAAAGTTAATTCCTTGACACCTGCAGAAACAACTACATTTGTTCACTTGTTATTTTGGTTCTTTGGAGAGTACTATGGTTACTATTGAAAAAAAGACTGCAAAAATAGTGACAACTTAGAGATATAAGAAAAATAATGGCTTTCTATTAACATTCTGTTCCACATTTTAGTTATATGATATGAGCATAATTATAAATAAGCGCATATACTTCATGGACATTACCAGCTATGTAAGCTGTGCTATTTTTAACCCTTCAGAAGGTTAATCTATGTTTCACCAAAAAGTTAGTTTTCATCTGGTCTCCCACCACAGAAAGCATCTCAGGATCTGTCTCAGCAGACATCCTCACTGTAAATAAGTCTGAGGTGCTTGGGGCAGTGACACACACAGCACCTATGTTTCAGTTTCAAAGATGCTATTGCTGCCTGCTTCAATGTACAAAAATACATGTTCTATCAATAACAGACAAATCTTGCAGTCTCCAAGACCTGACATTAAGGAGTCCCACTAGGAAGAAGTAACAAAGATTAATGCAAGTTTTGTTTTCAGAGCAGCAGGCTACAAAAGAACATCAAGACACCAGCACAGATGGATCTCCCACCTCTAAAGGAGTGCTCTCCCACTTCGGAGCCTGAATTTCCCAACTGAGGCTTAGAACAAACCTTGTTCTGTTCCATGGGATGGGCTTTTGAAGGGCATGCAGCAAAGACATTGCTGATATCATGTATGCTATTTACAGACACATTGGTGAATTTCTGATGACAACCTATTACTTGATTTTGTCACTGACAAGAAAGCATGGCACTGTCCTGCTTATCCAATGAACTCCAGAGAAGGAAAAAAAGGAGAAATTGTCTTTTTTTTCCCACTTTTTAAACTTTTCTTTTCTGCATCTATATTTTATTGGCTGTCACAGGCCTGTTTCGTACTTTAATAAATAGGTACAACCACTGCAAAAATTCTTGTCTCAAGTGTTTTTAATACTTCAGGGGAAGTTGCTAAACCTTTTGCATTAGTTTCAACTGGCATGATAGGCTAGCTAACACATCTGTTACTGGTACCCTACGGAAAGCAGAAGCTATCATGAGATGTAAAGTCACATTCTTCAGAAAGCCTGGATTATTTTTATCTCATAGTTCTTTTTCATTGTCCTACAAGAAAGTGTAAAATTGATCTACACAAACAGCTGAGGCAGGACCCAGATAGATTACAACTTGCTAATCTTACTTTATGCCAGCCTTCCTTCTCATTCTGCCTGGCGAGCCTTGACTATGATGGCATGTGGGTCTTTTCTTCAGATGCTCTGCACAAAGAATCAGGACTGAAGATTAGATACCTATACTTGCAGGAAGTCCCACAATGTCTTCATAAACAGTGTCAATCTTGCATCCCACATCTGTGGCAAATGCGAGACTTAGTTCTATACATTATGCATTCATCCATAACGGTTCACTAAGTATGATTCACCTGGAAAAAATATAAAGTTTACTGCTCGAAGAGAAAACATCTGTAAAAGTGAAACTTCTTACACCCTCTCGACATGTTCTTTAAGGATGGCTGTATATTCAGAGTGAACAGGCACAAGTTTTTTTTTTTAAACTGCTGGGAGCCTCTACTACCACTTGGTGCTGAGAATATGAAATCTTGGACAAAATCCACTGCTTTGAAAGAAATTAGGTCTGAAGGAAACAGAGGGTATGGTGACCCACTGATTGATGAAGAGGACAAAAAATAAATCTTGAAAGAAAAATAAACCTTGGCTAGCCCTATTTTCAGAGTTCAAAAACCTACATTTTGGTTAAATCTGAGATTCAGTCAAACACAGAAAATAGAGGCTTTGCATTTCCTTGATATTCATCAACTCCTTTTCACACACAAGGAAACTGACAGGCAAAGGCCAGCACTTTAGATGAATCTTAGTTCTGGATGTCTCCAACGTTGAGTACTCATATGCAATAAACTGTACTGAGAAAAAGCAGTCCCCAAAAGAACATTTTAGAACACATAAGAAGTTTGAGGCAGAGCTGGGAATAAATCTCTGTCTCCCAAGCCAATCCTTAACTACAAGTTGATCCTCCTTGTGGGAGAGTTAAAACTATATCATAATGACAATTCTGTTTTCCTATTTGCACTCCTGTAGCTGTTTCTGGGGACACCAATCTGAAATCCAGGCTAAAATGTATGTATTTTATTGTCAACTTCTTGAATGTCTTTTGAGAAGTCAGTATATAGTTCTCCCTTACTTTTGATTCACTTACAAATTTCTCTTACTACTCTGCCTGGCTCTTCTTAAATAGATTGTTTAGACCCCATTTTGGTATCACCAAAATAAGTGAAAAGATATCTTCTCAACAACTCTCTTCCCAGAATAAAATACAGAATCAGACCTAAATGTCTTGTTTACACACAACTACATCCAGACAGCTTCTGCCACCCTCAATATTGGTAGCTATTATTAATACTCTCGTTATTGTTGCTCACAATACTGTATGAGTAATTAAAATCAACCATAAAAGCCCTGCATTTCAGAAGACAACATTTTTTTAAAACAATTTACTAGTCTGCTATCAAAAATTTCTGTGGGATTTGTGCAACCAATAAGAATTACTTTCTGGTACTTCTGACTTTAGAAACTGAGAAAAATAGTTTCATATACGTTATCAAAAATGTAAAAATTATTCAAGTATATAAAATATATTTATATTTTACTATTCTGAAAATATATACTATTTCTTTTGGTAAGTATGAAAACATATATACATATATATAGATATATATTCTTTCCTTGTGCAGTGCTATCTGCAAGACAATAGTAAAATTCCATTCTTCCTGAATCTTCAGTCTATTAATTTTATTTTAGACTGCATTGACTGGAATAACTGTCAACTGATCATGGCACATGGTTTTAACACATGGTATAACACAGATGCAACACTACGTGAGATTTAGCACCACAAAAGTGCTTACATTTAAAATGTAAACAATTTGAAATATTCTGAGGGATCTATATGCTCCAGAGAAGTCCTGTCAAAAATCTGACTGCACCCACAGCCCTGGCCTGGCACTGATCAGGCCTGAGTTCCAGCACAACAACAGGAAAAGGGTATAATAACAAAAATATTTACAGCAGGGTGTGCAAAGTGGAAACAAGACAAATTTTGTAGATTTTCAGCCAAGGGTAAGTTACAGTGAGGAACCTCTCCAAGCTCACCTGCCAGCCAAAAGCTGTTGGGCAGAGTTGAGGAGGGCAGAGATTGCTTGGACATGCTTAAGTAAAAGGACATTTCAAAATTGTTAAAGATCAACGTGAACTTCAACATCTGAGGACACAGATGTTGACTGTTTTAACCACAGTTGTGAGGTCTGACTCAGGTAATACAGCATTATGGGTGATAAATATTTGCAGACACTCTCAACAACATGAACATGCAGCTTCTGTTGTTGAAGGAGAGCTAGTCACCTACATTGACACTTCAATTTTGTCCTTACTCTGCTGATGAGCAGGTCATCTAATTGAGCTGTTCAATATATTGATTTTACAACCACTTAAAAACTCAGTTTGCCTTCAGGCAGTATTTGCAGTTCTGTAAGTATGCAGCATTTTTGAAGCAGACACTCTAATATCAGAATAAATTGCTTGATAACGCTTTCTACATGCAGCTTTAATGTTCTTGCAGCGTTACTCTAGTGTGTTTTTACCTGCACAATATGTACTAATCAGTATGTTTGTTTCATTTCTTTTAGCCAGCAAAGAAATTCCAGTGACACAGAGATGATCCAGGAGATAAAGCAGCTATAAAACAGTTCTGTTGTCAGCAAAAAAACACTTGTCAGTGAAATTCTCACACTTGTTTTATCCCTTTATTTACTGGCAGAAAGGAAAAAACCAAACAAACAAACAACAAAGAAGTGTAAATATTTCTCAAGAGCTCAGTTCCTGCTAGAAAATGTTCCACAACAGAGATACAGATAGTTGTCAGGTATTAGATTTCCTTCTGAAAACCAGTGCACAAATAGAGCTCAAGCAACGTGCCAAATGAGCTGCAGCATAATGCCATGTCAGGATCCCAGGCAGCTCTCAAGATCATTTAGTGGCCTGAACAGACCATAATTTGGCCAGAATTCCTAACTAAACTATACTGAGGGTTGCTCTGACAATAAAAGGGTCAACCTAGGAAAACTGGGGGCTGGGGGGCAAAAGAAGATGCTATTAAGGACACAGCTCAAGGAAATAATGTTGTCTGAACACTTCTTTTAATTGAAATGTACACATGTGTGCGTTAATTTCTCAGTTGCCTCCAATTCCTTTTATTATTTGTCGTATCACAAGTATGAGTAGTTTCAGAAGCTGTTCTTTAACTAGGCTGCAGCAAAGCAACTCACAGAATCACAGAATGTTAGAGATTGGAAGGGACCTTGAAAGATCATCTAGTCCAATCCCCCTGCCGGAGCAGGACACCTAGATCAGATCACACAGGAACGCATCCAGGCGGGCTTTGAATGTCTCCAGAGAAGGAGACTCCACAACCTCTCTGGGCAGCCTGCTCCAGTGCTCTGTCACCCTCACTGTAAAGAAGGTTTTCCTCATATTCAAGTGGAACCTCCTATGTTCCAGCTTGAACCCATTGCCCCTTGTCCTGTCACTAGATGTCACAGAGAAGAGCCTGGCTCTATCCTCCTGACACTCACCCTTCATGTATTTATAAATATTAATTAGGTCACCCCTCAGTCTCCTCTTTTCCAAACTAAAGAGACCCAGCTCCCTCAGCCTTTCCTCATAAGGGAGATGCTCCATTCTCTTCATCATCTTTGTGGCTCTGTGCTGGACTCTCTCCAGCAGTTCCCTGTCCCTCTGGCACTGAGGGGCCCAGAACTGGACACAATATTCCAGATGCGGTCTCACCAGGGCAGAGTAGAGGGGGAGGAGAACCTCTCCTGACCTACTGACCACCCCCCTTCTGATACACCCCAGGATGCCATTGGCCTTCTTGGCCACGAGGGCACAGTGCTGGCTCATGGTCATCCTACACAAGTATTTTTTATTATTTTTAAGGTCTCTATGTTTTATTTGTATAGCCTATTTTTTCACCAGTACATTAACAAAGGTTTTTTAAAAAACATAAGACAGTGCCATTCAATCTGTTCCCAGCTATCAATTAAGTTATGAATATTTTGAGCAGAATAACACAGCTCCCAGCATTAAAAACTGAGGTTGTTTTGATAACTGCAAGATTTACTTCTCTTGGATAGCTGACAAAATACTTTGTGACAGATGATTTTGACAACTTGACAATAACAGACACAAGACAGAAATTATTATCACTATCTTATATGCATTTTTTAGAATATGCATATATCAAGAAACTCAGGCACACACGCTTACTTTATTATCTCCTGTACTATGACTTGCAAGCAGCATAGGCTTGCATCCAGTAGGGAGGTGATGGGAAGACAGAGAAGTCCAGCTTGTGGAATTACCAGAATTATTTATGAATTTAGTGTAAACAAAAGCATGATCTTGGCCTGAAGTGGTCACCTCATAAAATCGTTGAGCCAATGAGTTTCAAAAGACATATGGACTTCCTTTCCCCTAGGATAATCAGCAACTCACATGCCAGAAAACAGCTTTAACACTGTAGAGAGAGAGACTTTTCATCTTCAAATGGTATTACTTTCTTTAATTAATTTATAATCAATTCAATTTCCCTCATTTCTAGGCATTCTCAACCAGTATGGTCTTGTCTGAAATATCCTGTGGATTTTAATACCCCAATAGCATATGTCAGTTTACAAAAATATATGCACTATGGTCAAAGCTGTGAAATACAAACAAAGTTCAAATCAGACAACTCAGGATTAAGACTAGGCTGTTTCACAGAAATTGTTAATTTGTAAAAAAAATGCAACAGTAACCCATTTGTGCATTAGGTCAGATCAAATAAAATTTTCTAGAGCGAGGAGGCAAGCGGGGAACAGGTGTACAGCAGTGATGGGCAGTCAATTGAAATTTGTTACCCTTTATTCAGTGACCTAGGAGCTACCTAAGTACTTTCCTAGCAGTCATCAGAAAAGAGAATGTACAGAGTTCAAAGTCTGCCAAAAAACCCTCTCAAAGACAAATCCCCCATTCTAGATGAACAAAATACATAAAAAGATAAAGGTCTTTCTAGAAATTGAGGTACTACGCGGGCAAGTGTTTTACTCATAGGTCTGTATTGTATTCCACAGGAGGTGCACAGATACTAGGCATTCCCCTAGTGAAAACAGAATGATCCAACTATGAAATTATATAGAAAGAATACAGTCAATATATTATGGTCCACAATCTTTTTAAATACCCAAAACAGTTCAGTATGAAACACACAAAGTTGTTAAGTGGGAGCCACTGATATGGAACTGCTTTTAGTAGATAAGAAAGCATAACAGAGGAGAAAGAAGAGTTGAAGGGCATAACGTGAGGTATAGGTATTTCCTCAGAACTCAGACACAAGCCCTTTGCTGGCATGGTCTCACATTTGCAGGTACAAAACTTGTTACAGAAACCACAACAGAACTACATTTTAGGAGTCATGCAATTAGCTACTAACCCGCATCCCATAAGAAGGAGTACTCCTGCCTCTCTGGTTTGGTATCTTATAAAATAAAATATTGTTAGTTTTCCTCTTAGAATAGTTGCACAGCAAAACTTTCACTAATGTTGGGGTTGAATAGCTCTCTTATTTGGCTATGAATCTGGCTTTTTGAAAAGATGTTTTGTATCTAGGCCATTAAACTAGTCTAATCAGTTGTTGGTAAGATACAGCTTTTCCTTAGAAAACTCTTAACTTGGCTTTGTACCTTCTGGCAGACTAATATATTGAGATGTAGAGAGGAATATTAGCACCATATTTCACACATATTTTATGCAACAGAAACTTTTCCATTCTTGTTTATGGCACAGCGTGTGTCCAAAAGTTTTGTCTACGTATTGCCTGCTTTTGCAAGCTATGAAGAGCAATTGATCTCTTTCTAAATATCTTCCTTTCCTCACAAATCATCCACTCCATAATGCTCATGCCTTAGTGTTAAGAAGATGGAATCTCAGGATTAGGAAAATATTTTTTCAAAGGTGTTTGTTTTAATTTGATCTCACTGGGAGTTAAGTCCTTAAATACAACAAAATCTTACTTGACTTAGATCAGGAAGTCTGCAACAGAGCAGGAGTAGTGATCCCTTACTTGAGACTTCCACCTTTCTGTATCTCTTGAAGGTGACATTTCCACCATCTCCTTTTAAAGGCAAAGTGACTCAGACACAATACCAGCAACAATATGCAACACCTTTTTTTTTCCCCTTTCACAAGTGATCCATAAGAATACTGACCAAAAGAACTAACAAAATTTGCCTGTTTATATTCCCCTTGTTTAGTAAATTCGCCCACAGAATAATCACTCTTCTCAAAAATGGCTTTGTAACTAGACTCAGCTCTTGGCTGAGGAAAACCTCCTATGAGACCCCTGTGAGAAGCAAATGACTGGCCTGTTCTGTGGTGAACACTACAGACAGTCTGCTCGGAGAGATCTGATATTCTTAAACCCCTCAGCATTAAGAAAAAGATGCTTGCAATTCTACCGACACTAGACAGGCCTAACCTGAAAGTGTAAGAGGGACAGAAAGAGAGATTAAAGCTGCTGGACAGGACCTTGTTAGCCCCTGTTTCTAGTATTACCTACCAGAGCAGGGGTTCATCTGAGTTCATCATAGACTTACCAAATACCCACTATGCAGCCGATTGCTTTTCAGGAAATCCCTCTAGTCTTTTCTTACAACCCTTTGTCCTTTTCCTCTCCACTGCAAGGATTGTGTTCCATGCATACATGAGAGATCAAATAGTGAAAGCTCCTTTTCTTTTATTTTTATAAATTTTCCCTTTTATTCTTTGCCTAAGTTTCCTTTGTAGTAATTAGAAGAAACAAATCTTCCCAGTTACTTGATAAGTTCAAAGAAGTAAAAAATTTGTTTTGGTAACAAAAAAAGTATTTAATCCCTCATCAATGATAATTTCTGCAAAAAAATCTTACTATAGAGGGAGAGGGTACAAAAGCATCTGATTGCCTGAAGAATTACAGAATTGAAAAGTGTTCCAATAACCTCCTAGATCCTTTCCTTCTTCTCTTTACCCAGTCCACCAGAGAGAGAAGCTCCTTCCCTTGCCTCCTCAATGGGAAGCACAGGGAGGTACAATATGCTAGCACAGTAACCCCCTTGTTAAAGACAATGACAGCCAAGCATCAGCTTTCCATCACCTCAGCTGAGCAGCCTCTCACACTAAGTTAGGGATGGGCACTTTTTTTTTTAAATCCCCAGAATTCCCACAAGCAAGTACAGTTTTACAGTTCAGTGAAAAAAAATATGTATCTCTGTGGTGGGTTAACCTTGGCTGGATGCCAGGTGCCCACCAGGCCCCTCTGTCACTCCCCCTTCAGCAAAATAAAGGGGAAAAACAGACGAAAAACTCGTGGGTCAAGATAAAAGCAGTTTAATTAAAGCAAAGGCCAAGGCCACACACAGAAACAAAAGCTAAACAAAGATGTTATTCTCTGCTTCCCCTCAGCAAGTGATGTCCGGACACTTCCCGGGAAAGCAGAGCTTCAGTGTGTGCAGCAGCTGCTCCTGGAGACAAACCCAGTAACCAATGCCCCCCTCCTCCTCCCTGCCCTGGGCTGTTATGGCTGAGCTGAGGTCACATGGTCTGGAACAGCCAATCCGGGTCAGCTGTCCTGGCTCCGCCCCTCCCAAGCTGTGTGATAAACACCCTGCGAGCTGCCAGGGTCGCAGTCAGCCCTGGGAGGCTGCTGTGGGGATATAAACCCAATGCAATCTTATATATATTTTAAATCTTACATATGCTTTATGCTTTGCTACAGCTAGGCTCAGGCTGTTGCCCAAATGGCAACCCACTTTATCAGTTAGGTCTTTGGCATAAGGCACAATTTAGAGGTTTTTTAATAAACTCCAGAATTCCGGCAGGAAAATTAAGAGTTGGTGTGAATGAGCAATCTTCTTCAGAGCTCTGCCTACAACTTCAACAGCTTTAACCCAATAAGAGCAATATATGATCACCTGTAAAATCACTTATTTCTGACTCCTGTCTGGAAGGTTTCAATACCCATATGAGAGGCAGAAAGGGAAAGTATGTGAAGCCAGTGCCGTTGACAGTCTACAGTTAACAGAAGAGTTAAATTTAACAGAGAAACAATAAAGATAAGGTAATCTGACATGATCTGTCAAAAACATAGTTGTATACTGATGGAAAGCCAAGGTTCAGCGACCACCACTGATTTACATCAAACAGACTCCTTTGACACTTTCAGCCACCCAAAATACCCGTGGGATACAACATGGGAACCGCACAGTAAAAAGTGAATTTCAAGATAAATAAAAACAAAAACTCATCTGTTGCCCTTCTATCTATTGCCCCTCAATATTTCAGCCTTTTGATTTCGCTTTTGTTTCTCCTGTTATGAAGATACAGATTAACCTTCAAAGATTAAATTGGATGCAAAACTTCAGACTAGGAGCTCTTCTATTCGGAAAAAAAAAAAAAAAAATTGCTCATGCTCAAGACTTAATGGACTGCAGTAACATATTTCATATACTTGGCACTGATTTTTTTTTTTTTTTTTTGCTAGTTCTACAGTTCTCGTGGAAGTTCTGAAAATATCTTGATTTAAAGTGTACCATGTGAAATAAACTTCAGTTCTCAATATTTTCCAGGCAGGCCACATACACAAAAAGTGAGAGGCATCCCAGTTTGGAGACTAGAGAGAAAATGGCTGAAAGAATATGTTGTTCTGTTGAATTTTTCATATTTTTCACACTGTCTTTGAAGCTTACAATTAGTATGAAAAAAGTAGGCTCATTATTAAGCCCAGTACTACCATTCTGGCTATTATTTAATAATGCTTTGCTTTTTCATAGCTAGTGGCTGCTGTCCATTTTATCCAGGAATTCCAGCTGTACCCATTTTACAAATATGAATGAGCAAGAGAAGCATTCAGCTGCACCTTCATGCTTTTTGAAAAAAGGGCAAGATGATGTAGATACCCAGGTCTCTTTTAATGCAGACGACCACCAAATACTGCTATTCAGCTTGCAGTCAAGTCAAACTGGATTCAAATCAACAAATGGAAATTTTATAATAACATATCTTTCCCTGTTCACTCTAAAAATTAATAAATTGAAGTTTTTGCATTGCTTTCTGATCTCATGCTGGAGTTTCACCCCCGTGTGTGCTGACCAGTATGTTCTTTCACTTGCATGGACAACCAGCAAAGCCTGAACAGCACCGTCTTCTTACTACATGAAAACCTGGCAGGCTGCACAAAAAAAAAGGAGTGTTTACTTTCCTATCAAAGCTTGGAAATAATCCACTGAAGCTGAGAGAACTACTCTTCTGCACTGACTGCTGAACAGATAACATGAAATAAATTTAGATGTTTATATAAAAAACAAAAAATTGTATCTTTGTAAAGATCATTCTTTGACAGAGCTTACATCCAAAAAAAATGCATCAATACTGTGACACTTACATTTGCAAGTGACACAAAAAAATAATACTTGAAAGGACTCTGCTTGTATGCATGTTTGATGTATTTC
>NW_010109133.1:0-6512 GCF_000699245.1 Pterocles gutturalis
AGGTATAAGCTGAAAGAAGGTAGATTTAGGGTAGACATTAGGAATAATTTTTTCACTATAAGAGTGGTGAGACACTGGAACAGGTTCCCCAGAGAAGCTGTGGATGCCCCATCCCTGGAGGTGTTCAAGGCCAGGCTGGATGAGGCTTTGAGCAACCTGGTCTAGTGGAGGGTGTCCCTGCCCATGGCAGGGGGGGTGGAACTAGATGATCTTTAAGGTCCATTCCAACCCACTCTATGATTTTATGATTCTATGATTTTTGTGTCCTCTTAAATGTGAAGTATAGAACACAATATACCAAGCTGCTGAACTGCTCTACGTAGTTTTTAAAGCTGTCTAGGAAACTTGGAACACCATTTCCGTTTCTTTGGAACAAGTGTCTGACTCATTTGTCTGCCTTAAAAAAACCTCTGTTTCTGTTCCTGACTGAAATAAGATGGATATTCTGAAAGCCATTCCTCTTGTACAGCAGGAGAGAAGTGCAGAAAGTCACAGAGCTCCTGCTAATCCGGGCCATCCCTGAATGTATGGTCAATTTGGAGTATGTTAAAGAATGCAAACTTTTACTAGGTACTGTAGTAGCTCTAATGTGTCAATTCTTTCAACCAGATTGATACTGCAAAGTCTTGTTCTTTGTGGATACAAATTTGGGGTAGCTAGATCAAAGTTCTGCTCTAGACTCGCACCTTTGACACTGAATGTTATATTCAGTAGGACGGAACCAAAATCAGAAAATCTTTGAGCATGAAGAAAGCTGGCATCTGAAACTGTCTTCAACAGCCTAGGCACACCATCAGGAATGTTTTCTCTTATTAATACATAAAGATTTATTAGGTCATTCCCTAAGAGCAGTGTTCAGGAACTGTAGAGACAATATGCTCAAACTGAGGGACACTTAAGTTTTTTTCCTACAAATTCAATTTATTAAGAATATAGCTTAGACTTGAGGTGTTATAATTTCTGGAGCTGCCCCTCTCTTTCTGTTGTTTCTGTAAGATGACATGTGAAAGGACCTTCTGTGGTAGCTACCTATAGTCATAAGTTCTCTTTAGCCTTTCTAAAACCCTGTTATATTTCACAGGGAAACATAAAGAGGGTGTAATGTAATTAATACAAAGGGTTTTTTGAATTTCAGCTTTTCAAATGGAACGGTTTGGATTTTTCATTTGTATCTTTTAGAGGCCCTTAGCCGATTGGGCCGTTGAATTTAACCTTGGTTTTAAATTAGACTGCTGAAAATAAAGGCATGTTGGTCTGTGGGAAGTACGTTTCTAGTAAGGGAGAGTGCTAGTCAGTTTAGTTGGGGGCAGTCATATCACACTAGTGAGAATAGCTAGAAGCACCAAACAACTAGAGAGGAGAACCTGCATTATGTGACCTGCTGGGTAGATGAATCATGTTTTGATAACCCCTGGAATAAGGACAGAAGTGAACAGACAATAAACTCATTTAATTTTCAGTCATCAAGCGTTAAACTATAAAAGCCATACCAGGATATAGATGTCATTGAGTAGTAGGGAGCTAATTAGGTGGCAGTACCTTGAAAGAAAGAGGGCAGCTGACTAATAACAGGCTAGTGGTAGGTACCCTTGCTGGCTATGTGCAAATGAGAGTGAGAAGGGGTTTGCCTCCCCCTTTCTCCGGAGCCAAGCATAGTCCTCACCTATGTGCTCCTTTGTTTGGCTACACAAGCAATACAGGCAGTAATATCTTTATGTTCTGAAACATTCAGAACCACAGTGTAGCCAAATTTGGTACCAGCCACTGTAAAAAGTATCACAGAGGGCAAATATGCATTCCCCTGGCCTGCTCTTCCACCTCCCACATTATACAACTGAGCAGGAAAGAGACACTCACCAGAGGTTAGGAAAACTGTGTGATTTATAACACTGGTGGTAGGTGGAACAGGGGAGACTGTGGGACCAAGAGAGCCAAGTATTTTAAGCATCTGGTATAGGCCTGTGCCAGATGCAGGATACCAGACAAGATGTGCCATTTGTCTGTTCTTGAATGGAATTTCCTATGTCCCTAATACTAAGCAAACTCTGTTTATTTATAATATAACTACTTCTGGTTTTGTAGAGATGATATACAGCACATTTCGTCTTTTCACTCTCACAATGACATTTAAACGCTTAAAAAGTGATTTATTTAGCTGTGTAAATTCAGTCAGGCTTGGCGGGTGTTTTGCTTTGTCATGGGTGAATCTGTAAAGGCTGGAAAACTTCTCTGTTCAGGGATGCTGAAATGTGTAGTTTCCAGAAGTGCAGTTTTCTCTAATGCTTATCTGGGTTAAGAATGAGACTTGTAAATTCTTATAAGATAGTAGGCAGTGATTTCAAGTGACCATTTTCATAAGCACAATGATTTCGGAAATGCTGACTGTCCTCTCCTGAAAGTGGAATTTTTTTCCACTTCTAAGTTATTATACTTAGTGATTCCAATTATTTCCCAAGGAAATAAGCAGGAATTTCTGGTCAAAACTTTTTTTCAGAATATGTCAATTCAGAACTACGGCTCTTCGGTGGAAACACATGAGTTAGTTGTAAAAGAAACCATCTCTCATTTCCTGGAGTGCATTTCTAGACAAAATTAGAGAGAGACATAACCTTCTCAGAGTAACAGTATCTCATAATGAGATTGATTACTCCAGAGTTGAGTATCCCACCTTTAAGCCTCTGTGCTACCTTGTTAGTATCAAAGACGCAAGCCCCAAACTACACTTAAGACCAGGTGGCAAAGTTAGTTCCAGAGTGTCTAGGCCTAGAAGGAAAATGCAACAGTCCCACAGTAGAAGACCTTGGCTCCAGTGTAAGCCAACTGTGCAGAAGTGTCGATCTGCACATCAATCTTTATTAATGTTAGCACCCTTTCCTGCCTGTCAAACCTGCCAGCCTTTTCCATGGGCCCTTTCTGATACCTCTGCTCCAGTGTCACATGTCCCTGTCCTTTACCAGCAGGCTGTGTCCTGGTCACCTTGCTACTCTCCAGCTAAGACCTTTTTTGAATGGTTGCTAGTTTTTGAGTTCAGAGGAGATGACACCTAAGACCTGGGGCCTCAGTGGACCACAGCTTTTCCACAGAAATGTCTTGGGTTCTTCCAAGGACAGGACTAGAGAATTAAAAATAAATAAACAAAAGTCTGCAAGATGGAAAAAGTGAAAAGTTGTAGTTACAAATTTGCTGACAAAAATATGAAGGCCCGCAAAATGACTAATCATAATCCAAGTTCCTCCAGTGATATTCCCTATAAGTTTTTAGGTCACAAGGTACATTAAAGCATATGCAATTAACTGTCTGCATAAACAAGCTGCATGAGCTCACTCCTTTCTGCCTCAGTTTTTCTGTTTGTAAGGGCTGTAATATTTGACTGGGCTATTGCTCTGAAGTTCAACTTCTGACTGGAGTGGTTATTACAATAATTACTGCAGCAGATGTCAGAATTGAGTGAAAGCACTGTCATTCAACAATTAAAGCACAAACCACAGCCATCACTTTCCTTGTGTTATTACAGGTATAGACCTGACAGAGCAGAAACAAATGTTCACACCTGCTTCTAGGTGTAATCCTCTGTTAGGAGAGTGTAATTTTTTTTTCTCCCCTAAAGGTTTTTCCAGTACACTGAGATGTTTCTAGCTGTAGTTAGAAAAGATACAGCTGCATTTTTTGGCTTATATAGCTTGTGCTCAACACTCAGCAACAGCTTAGTCAGAGCTGTTTTACAAAACTATTTTTCTGTAAACATTTTCATTTAATAGTTATTGTTTACAAAACTATTTTTCTGTAAACATTTTAATTGAATAGTTATCATGTGATATCTATACTCCCTTAAAACACACTACAGACTGGCTGCTTTATCTTCCTACTACCAGACTGATCAGGTAATAGGGAGGTGGTCTGAAAGCCGGGGACAGAGGTGAGACAGAGAGCACTTAATGACAGCTGGACACTCCAAGATGGAGTTCTGTGATAGACAGTCCAACAAGCTGATGCTGAATGATAGAGAGCAGCATTTGGAGTGGCCACTGAACAGATATGGTCAGCTAGGAGAGGAACTTCTAAGCTAGCCTTGAGCTCATGGCTTTGGAAACTGTCATTTGCAAATGGACCTCACACAAACAGAGCACAAAATACAGGATTCAGGCTGGGTTTTGAGGCTTTTGCATGCATTCACACTTTGGGGTACTCAGAATCTGGAGGGAGGTCCTGGCTTGATGTTCAGGACAATCTCTCATGTAGCTAAATCATGCAGCCTACAGAGGCGGCTGTAAGGAGGCTGCTGCTTCCTACAGAGGTAAAGTCCAGCCAAGAATAGCATGTGTTTCCTCCTCTGCATCTAGCACAACTGCAGCTAAGTGGTTGCTTATGTTCAGAATGAAAGAAATATTCAATGAAAACAAGAATCTTCGCTGACGCGACCACTGCTTCTTAATCATTACACAAAATAGTGTTGTCTTGCCCAAGCGTGCCTGGCTCTCTAAGGATAATGGAGACAGTACAATGTTTGGATAGCTGCTGTTTTGTGTTTTTTTTTTTCTTTTTTTTTTTTTTTTTTTTCTGGAGAGTGGGGAGGGTGTGCCTGCATGAGGGCATGTTAACAAGAGTTTTAGCCCAGAAAGAAATAGGTGCATCTGGAAAGAGCATAACCCAGGTTGCCAGACTCTGGCACTGCTACTAGAAATAATCCTTTCTCAGGAAAGTACCAAAATGTGGCTGTCTGGTTTGCCCACAAGTATCCGGGCATTCTTCTTGACAGGCGTGGGTACTGGCAGTTATTTGGCATTTTGATTCCTGCCCCAACTAGTGTCTATTCTTTCTTTGCCGAAGATGGAAGGATACGCCTGTGGTTAAATCACTGGCCTAGGGATTAGGCAAAGTGGGTTCTGCTCAGATTTTAGTCTGCATCCTTGGCCAGGTCACTTAAGCAAGAATTTTGAAAAGTGCTCAGCACCCACAAACAGGATCAGATTTTTCAAAAGCTCTCTGCTTCCACTGAGGCAGTGGCCAGATGATCAAAGGAACTTTTCAAAAATTTGGCTGCAAGTGTCATTGTGAGAGCTACTGGGTGCTGAGCACTCATGAAAATCTGGTTCCCATTGAGGTGCCCGGATGGGAACCAAACTCTCCAACTAGCCCCCATTGTGACAGGAAGACACTTGAGAATCTGGCCAGGAGCAATCTCTGGAAATGCTGCACCAGCAACTTTCTCTGTGCCTCAATTTCCTCTAAAATGAGAGTAATGTTGCCAGGGTGCTTGTAAGGATAAATTCATTAATCTGCTGTATGTGATGTTCTTGGATGCTTCTGCAGCCAGGAGAGGGAGGTGAAGCATTTGTAGTATAATATCTTTCCAGACATACCAATCATCTGTGTAAGCAAGAGTGTGTTAATGGGACTGGAGCAGGAATCCAGAAGTCAGCTTTGTTCTATGTACAATTTACAAGCCTTCAGGTTCAGGAGCTGCTGCTCTTTGTTTGTCTTAAAGCCTTGATCATGGGTCAGGGCTCCACCATGCTGGGGGATGTAACAAATAGATCAAATAGAGGCATCCTGAAAAACTTTTGTGCTAAACAAAGCAGGGTGGGGAGAATACATTTGAAAGAACAGATAAAGCTGTTCCATTCATCTGTTTGCTTTCTGAACTCCCTGCCTGTTGAGTACAGTAGTTTCATCATTTTCTTTCCTCACATTATATATTTCTTTCCTCAGATCCCAGCAAAGCATTTGTTATTTTGGGGGGAGTTTTTGGGTTTTATAATTTCAACTTTACAAGACTGGTTGCTCTCCTTATACCAGATACCCATATACAGTAGTATTTTTTGCAGGTGGGTTTTTTTTGTTGTTTTTGTTTTAAGACCAAAGAACCTTAACATCAAAATTGACAATCTTTCTTCCTTCCTTTCTTCCTTCCTTTTTCTTTCTTTCTTTCTTGCTTTCTTTTCTTTCTTTTCTTTCTTTCTTTCTTTTTCTTCTTTCTTTTCCTTCCTTCCTTCCCTCCTTCCTCTCTTTCTTTCTTTCTTTTTCTTTCTTTCTTTCTCTCTCTCGCTTTCTCTCTTTCTTTTTTTTCTTTTTTTAAACTTACAATGGCCTTAATTTTGCCTCCAGATGGGGAAATCTGAAAGGTCCTGAGCCTCCTGTGGTACGTGCTGGAGCAGCTTTCCTTCTCTTTCCGAGCAGCCTCCCCTCACAGGATGCGACATTTTCTTTCCAGCAGAGAGAGTATCCCCCCCTCTGCCCCCCTCATTTTTGGCCTTCCAGCACTGTCCGCATCTGTGCGAGCTAATGCTACCCAGATCCTTCTCAAAGGGGCACCGAGGGCTGGCACGCAGAAGCGAAGCCCCCAGGCCATATCTCTGAAACCCAAGAAACCTCAAATGCATTGTGTTTCCATAAATGCTCCTCAGCTGACTGGGCTAGGGGGAGTTTGTGCTTTCCTCAACCCTTGCCTCTCCTTTGGGGATGGGAGGCACAGGCTTCAAATCCATTTTCTGGCTGCCTGTGTGCAGAAATGG